>NC_040884.2:12871954-13034454 GCF_900634795.4 Betta splendens | reverse complement strand
TTGTTCCACATGTCTCATTACGCTCCCACCACATGTCACGTATTATATTGACTGGAGATAAAGTCCCAGAGGCAGCTGTGTCAACACGCTCTCCACACTGACACCGCGCTGATAAGACCCACAGGCATCGCACGGCGTCGGTCCTAAGTGCTGCAGGATGAGCAGGTGTCCATTAGACAGCGCGGGTCTCCTCCCCTCCGCGGCTGCGCCTGCCATTGCCTAGCAGCGGTAGCTAAGCAAGGCACTTAGCGGAGACCTGCAGCCTCTCAGGGGAGCTGGGCTCTCTGATGGCTGCAGATGCTCCCGCCTCCAGCTGGGAGCACGTAACGCGGCCACGCAGCCGCCGCCCACGCGCCGGGAGCACAGAGGAGCCGTCTGCCCGTCGGTGCATGGCTCCCGCGGTGATGGAGAGAACCTTGGTATGTGGCGTGACCGATGGAGGGGGAGGAGGAAGAGACGGAGAAGCTAGGGCGCGCTGCATCATCAGTGCAGGGATGAAGCTTTGTAAAACGCACACCGGCCGCTTTGTAGATGTCAGAGGTGAACTTTAACCCAGTCAGTTGCTGACAGTCCTGGACTCCACGCGGCCTCCATCGGATCGATCGGAACCAGGTTTGGTGCATTTGGAGCCGAGTGGACACCTCGCACTCTGCTTGTGACACCACCCATGAAGCCTTGTGCTGTGAGGGAGGATGCTCCCATCGTCAGTGGGCCTCCAGGTCACCATGTTCCCTCTGGGGACCTGAGCGTTCTCCCAGCCCCGGAGAAGTTCTGACCCCCTGCTGTGACAGTCTGCTCATTATCAAACTCAAATCCTCACTCATGCTCGTTTTGGCTGCTTCTGACAAATGGACTATGAGAACACAGTGTTCTCCTGCTGCCTGATAATCTCACCCAGCAACAGGTGCCACGGCGATGCCACAGTCAGTGTTGTTCACCTGCTCGCTGGTAAATCTCCAGATCTTTGTCATCATTGTTTCCTTCCAGTTTGTGTAGCATTGGTTCCAGTTCCTAATTTATGATTTCAGTTCTTTATTGTGAACATATTCTATCTATTCTATATTTCCACGCTACGGAGTGAGTGAGTGAGTGAGTGAGTGAGTGAGTGAGTGAGTGAGTGAGTGAGTGAGTGAGTGAGTGAGTGAGTGAGTGAGTGAGTGAGTGAGTGAGTGTGTGTGTGTGTGTGTGTGTGTGTGTGTGTGTGTGTGTGTGTGTGTGTGTGTGTGTGTGGCATAGTCACAAGGACCAATCCACTAATCAGTGTGTGTGTGCTTCATCTCAGCTGCATCGATATCAGAGCAGTGATGAATGCATCCAAGACGACCTGCATCAGCCTGACTCATGAGGCTGACCATGAGGCTCCACAGTAAATGACACTGAACCACAGTGTAACACACACACAGTCACACTGTGAGGCTCTCGTCCTTGTACTTATGGCTTAAAGGGTTTTTGTGGCCACAGAAGCATGTCAGCTTATTGTTTTTAGTCTATTGCCCCAGACGTTCACTCTTTGTTTCTTCCTGTGTTTGGCTCGTCCCAGATCAGTATGCAAATCAGTCCCCTGTTTAAAATTTGCATAGTGAGCTGACTGTCTCTGTCAGTGAAAGTCAGTTTTGTCTTTATGCTCATTCTTAGTCACATCACTGAGGAAAAGAAAAAGGAACAAATCCTACTGTAAAGTGTGAATGAAGTGAATGTAACCAGTGTTTAAACTACGTCATTTAGACACAGACACAGCAGTTAAACCATGAAGTCCTGTATGTAAACAACTACGTCATCCTCCCTCATCCGACGTATCAACACCTGTTTGAAAAGCTGAAGAACAAAAAAAAACCCAAACAATAATTATTATTTTATTATTCCCACACAAGCTACTTCCGTCCTCCCTTCACGTGAACATGTTTAGGTTCTTTTTCTTCCGTTCAACAAGCAGCATACATTAATTAGGCCGAATGTCATATTGTGATGGACAGTTTTTCTTTTTCAAGAGGAGTACTGTAAATAATATGTACTCCTCTAGATTTGTGGGGTAGAGAGAGTACAACTAGGTGCTGAAACCAAATAAATCAAGGAGGAACAACAAATACTCTTAATAACTGCTGTATTGTTGTTAAATATTAAATCTATAATAATGTTAAGGCATGTACATACACTCATATACAGTATAAATACTCTTATATAAATACATTTATGCATATGTTTACACATGATCACATAATCCTTCGACATACAATATTACAACTACAATAATCACACAATATTAATAGTGATAGTAATAAGTAACAGCAGTACTTACAGCTAAGATCAGGAAGCCTGTTTATTGGTTGTGGTGTTGTGTCCCACTACAAGGTTAGTAAAGCTGTTTATTTATTCACCAAAAGGGCGAGACAGACGTTGGAGCACGAGCAATGCCACTGTTAAAGCCAGGGTGATGGGAGGAGCCCGGCCGCATGTGAACATGCTCAGGTTCTAAAGCCAAAGGCAGGAAGTCGGGTTCCACATCACAGCATGTTCTCAACTCCGTGTATCTGACGCCTCTACTCGCGATTTTCCCTGGACGTTTGTCCTTTGAGCACCAGCAGCTTAGGTGAACAACGAGGTTGGTGGAGATGAGCGTACTTATACTTGGATTAGTGTCATTTAACACAAGATCAATTCTTGACTGTCCAGTGACGCTGCAGCAGATCATTTGACTGGGGGCGATTTATGCACAGAGGAGACAGACAACTGCTAATTGATGAGGTTTCTTTACAGTTACATAGAATATGTAGTTGTGTCGTACAACATGGGGGACACTCCGATATCCCATGCTCAGACTACTGTAAGTGTGTTGTCACCACATCTTTTCTGTTTGTGCTGATTTGCTGCTGCGTAGAACCTGCGGCCACAGAACCACAGGCGCAGAGCCCGGCAGAACCAGTGGCCTCTCAGTGGATTCTACAGGGTGGGAATGGAAGGCAGCGTGTTCATCGTAAATGCCAAAGCTCTTACAGCACACGTCCATTACAGCAGAATGAGCCCAGGCTCATTCAAGCTGCTCCTCACGTCGCTCGTTCTCTTCTTTTACCTCTCATTCTCTAATAGTATTTAAGTGAATTTGCTCATTCACTTAGTTTTTCTGCTAGAAAGCTTGTGATTGATTATTCTACTAATACAAAATTAGGTTAAATCCCTGGTTCCCTCGTCCTTTATTGTCTTTATTGTTTGGTTTTTACCTATTGTTTTCTTTCTTCTGAGCTCTTGAGCTTCTCTGCACATTTTAAGGTCCCCTCTTCTTCCTCTCCTTCATTCATCTTGTTGCACATTATCGACCCAGCCGTCGCCCTCGCTTGCATTAAGATGCAAAATTAGCTGCGGCCAGAGATGCGTCGTCTCCTGACAGAGGCCACAGTGAAGCCCTGCGTTTCAGCCCTGGGTTCATGTCGATGCATTTGAGCCTCCACATCAGGACGCTGATATCTGTATCTGTGAATCAAAGTAAATGTTCATCAGTTCAGACCTCAACCACAGGTTTGAACCGTGCAGTGTAGAATAAACCACAAGCTGAACTCTTCAGTCACTTTTCACCATCTACATTACCACCCACAACATTAAAGGCCACAGAGCAGGAAGCGCTTTACTCCTGTTGTTCACGTGGATTTTACTTACTGATATTTTCATTCCTTAATTAATTTCTGCTCCAGTTGGACATATTGTGCTAATGTGATCTCATCCTCAGACCTTCAGGATCAAGCAGATTCTGAAAAACTTCACTAAAAGCTGCAGAGTCTCAGCGGCTGTAGCTCGATGGTGTTGTCTTCCTATTGTGAACGTCTTTTAGGGGCTTGTGTAATAACCCAGCGCAGCTAATGATGCGGAACACGCTCAGTGTTATTAGGCCTCAGCAGCCTCCGTCCCCTTTGTACCTGTGTGTGCTTCTGTTATGTTCCTATTTTCATCTACTGAAATAGCTGTTTGCAAACATCCCTCTGTATATTTACTGTGAACACTGACACTGTGCTGCAGTAGATGCCTTGGAAAACACACAGAGCAAACACAATCATGGGGCTGTTATTGATTCATAAACAGTGAAAGACAGAAAACAGAAAAGCAATAATATATGTATATACATGCTCATTTATGTTTATGTGCACAGTTTAGGATTCACTGCCGTGACTCTGGACAATCCGTTATCATTTCCTGAGGATCTGATGATGAAGGATGAATGTCACTTGTACACACCCAACCTATTACTGCAGGTGGTTTGATGTATTGGACACCTTCAACACGTGTAGATGTACAGTGGAAACATCCCCAGCGTCCTGAGGAGTCAAGTCCTGGGTCTGGGTCCATCCCCGTGTGACCAGCTGTGGTCCAGGGGATTCCTGCACGTGACACAGACGCGGATGAACCCGAGCCCGTCAGCGAGACAAAGCGCGTGGCGCCGGGCGAAACCGTAGTGCAGGTCAGCCGACCCGGCCCGCTCCGGATGGGCAGAGAACCCTAGATGCTGTGAAACCCTAGCAGCGCCGGCCCCCGGGTCTGCAGGCCTCCGCGCACGGACCAAGACGAGCACAGGTCGCCGCGGGCCCGTCCGCCTGCATTATTCACCGCTGACAGGCTGCCGTAGGCGCAACACGGCTCCTGGAACCTCTGGCTCCTGTTACGCAGGAATAAAGGCTCCCGGCGGTGGCTACGCTCACGTTTCACGCAGCCAACGCTTCCCATGATGCTTTGTTTTAGGGGCTTCCACTGGGACGACCACAGGATCACAGAGATTCTGTCCTGGACCTGCTCCAGATTATTTCTCAAAGATCAGATTCATTCAGCAGCTTTGCAGATGTTTTGGTGTTTTCTCTCTGAGTTGAAGCCATTTCCACCGTCCTGGTTGAAGACAGAACATTTAACCAGGATCAGCATCGCTGGTGGGATCGCTTCTTCTCTCTGATTGTTGACTGTTGATCCTGAAGTCTGAGGGTTGGTCGTTCTGAGTCGTATGAGTTAATTAGGACTAAAGCAGGTCCTGAAGAGCTTCTATTATAACTTTAGAGCTGTTGACACTGCTAAAGTATAAATGAAGAGCGGGATCCGTGACCGCGAACCTTCATCCAAACTCATTATTTAGCTCACTTTTACTCTTTTCGCAATAGAAATATCAGCTTTTAAAAAGATTTGAAAAAGATTAGCATCAGCAGTGAAAGCATCTAGACAGTATTCATAGTAAACGTGGGTTATTGAAGTGTAAAACTATGCATATTTACTTTTTTATTTGAAAGTAAAGTCCTTGGAACTTTCAGTTCATTGCTGCTCATTTCAATTTATACTATTTAAAAACAAATCACTGATTTGTGAAAGCAGCTCCTTCGTTTTGCACTAAGTCACACTGTATGAAACTCTTGATGATTAAATCACATATATTATTTCTGGGGTTATTTGCCGATGGAAGCGCTGTTTTAGACGTATCAGGTGGAGAATATATGAACTTATTCATGGGTTTCCGTGTGAGAGTCCATGTTTATTAATGAACTGGTCTCTGCGCCGTGTTTTCATCTGGCAGCTTTTGGAAATATTGGTCTCAGCCACATGACACATGCAAATAGGCTTCATGTCGGCCTCAGCGTGGCATCCATCACACTGTGCTGTCTGCAGGCGGTGCGTACACACGACCACGCACGCAGGTCGAAGGAAACGGACGCCAATAAAAAACAGCCACTGCTATGATAAACGCGGCGGCGGTCGTAGTTTCTATAGGATCTACTGCCTTCACTGACAGCAAGAGAAACAAGATGGAGCAAACAATGGAGTCACTCACGCTGTGTGTTGGGCTGTGATGGATCTTAACTCTATCCCACATCCTCACGGCCAGTTTGAACTTAGTCTCTCTCCTCTTCTCCATCACATTTCTGGATTTGCTGTCTCATACTTCTGATACTTTTACTTCTTCAGTAACAGTTTTTCTTGATGTCATGTTTTTACAACATTTAACTTTATTTAGCACTGAGCCTGTAACTTCCAGAAAACATCTTCCTGTCTGATGATGTTAGTATCTCCCTTGTTTGTCAGGGAAATGCTTTCAGAATATCTGATGAATTAAATGATATAACCCACATATGAGAACGCATGCTTGTCTGCTGAGACTGCTTGTTTTCTGCTCCCGCTCTATTATAGACTGAATTAAATCACAGGTGTACAAACACTGGGCTCATGGGCTCTGTGGCACACATCTCTCTGACAGATACTTTGATACTTTACTGGCTGACTGACTGAGGTGCTATCACAGCATCAGCTGCCTTTTTATCTGCAGGCAATGAGCAGCAATGAAACTTACTTACTGACGAGTTGCAGCATTGGGCTGCGACAGCGCCATGCACCGCCTGCTGGTTTACATCACTTCCTGTTTCCTTCGCTGAACTCGTCATGACAACCATTCACATCTGGATTGATCGCAGTGATTCTGTTGAGACGTACCTTGTTGCACTCGATGTGGCCTCGTTATTTGAATGCTGTATTCATTACTGGTTTGAACAGGGCCTTTGTGTTAGAACAGGTTCTGCTAATAGCCTCACAGGAGCAGGGGTTTGGTGCTTCCTGTCCACCCACTGACCCACTGACCCACTGGCCACTCTGAGCTGAGCCGGATCGCATCCGGTGCGAGGACATCACTCTGTGCTGAGCAGACGTGTTCATCCCTGTAGTCAGGCTTTTTCCATCCTTTCTCTGAAGAAACTGATGTAAAGCACATTAAGATGAAACAAACATCACAAATAAAGTGAAAACAGGTGAATGCGATGAGAGACCGAGCTGATGTGTGTTAGTTTGGCTGCACAGCTCATGCTCAGCACTAAGTGTGGGGTTGTTGACCTTGGTCTGGCCTTGTGCTTCTGGCTAAGTGGGTGATGATGAGGCTCTGGTAATGATGTTGGGATCAGGGCACCTGAGGCCCCGCGCGCCCTGGGGACAGTGAGGAGATGTAATTATGGGATGTAAGAGGTAGTCGTGGCGGGCGATCAGCCGCATCCCTTCGCCTGCTGCTGTTAGCGTGGCGCTACATGTAGCGGAGCAGCATTATTCCAGCTGTGGCAGATGTCAGCCAGCGTCTGCTAATGGCCGGCCTGGTTATAATTAGACGCCATTAACGCTGCTTCATTATTCAGTAGACCTGGATTGATGTCCCTTCCTGTTTCTACTCCTTCTCCAGTGTCTGCTTCCAGATGTGGCTGTGAAACGGAGCAGGCGTGTTTGAAGGTGCTTGAGCTGAAGAAGCTTTTCGTGGATGCTATTCCTTCTGCTGATGAGACGGACCTGTAGGAACCCCTGCTGTGTCTTTGTGCGATGTCCTTCCTCACACTCGTCCTCTCTCACATCCTTTTTGTTTTACTTCCCTTCGAGGCTTCTGCTTTTACATCTCTTGCTGTCTCCGACTGTCTCATTTCCATTTAATCTCCTACTTTAAACCTCACACTGTGCTGTGCAGCTCTCTGTTTTGTCCTAATGATGATGGGTGACGGCTGTGAGGCCTCCCACTTCTTTTCTTCTGAACCTCCCTCACGTCCCCGCCACTTGTTTTCGACCAATTTATGAAATGCTGTGCCTCTGTTTGTGTTTGTTTTACACTGTGGTCATTTGTAATGTGCTAATTAGTTGCTGCCTCTCCTGAAGCATGAAATGATGACGGGACAAAAGAATAAGCAACATGCTGTAACTATAAAGAAATGAAAAGGTTACACTTTTGTCCCTGTACAAAATCTGTTCATTGTGCACAACAAAGTATTTCTGGTTCATTATGTTTTATCGTTTCTCATTTATTGTTATAACTGCACTGGTTTGACATCACACTCATGTTCGACTAAAACGGTTCAGTTGTTGCTTTTCACTCTCAGATTTAGTGAGATTTAGTTCATTGTCAGCAAGTTTGGCCCGTTGAAGCCTGCAGCCGCTGCAGGTGGAAAGGTCGCCACATTATGTGGAGTCAGTGGAATCAATGTGGGGCCTCATTCAGGACAGCTCCGTGCTGTTGCTGTTATCAGATGTACGTGGAGCGGAGGGGATACGATTTATTGTGCTCGCTGAGATAAGGGCCGGCTCAGAAGGCTTTAATCTCACCATCTTCATCAGAGGCCTCGCATTGGCTCTGCTTCCGTGTAGGATGAATGTGTATAGTTTAGGATGTGATGTGGCCACATGCTATAACACGGAGCCAGTAGCAGTTGTAGCTCCCCCCCCCGGGGTCAGTCAGCTGTGGTGTCCTTTGGCTCCATAGGACGGACAGGAGGACTTTGGATTAGCTCGGCTCAACATGGACCTGTGACACATACTTTAGCTTCACAGCTGGTACGCTCCTGCTGCTACATGACATCAGTCTTGCATTTATTATAACAGACACCCCCGTAGTCGCTCCATTGGTTTCATGATGTCATTGTTACGGCTCCACAGTGATCAGCGATCCGTCACTGGCGCTGGACGCTGACCCCAGTCATAGAGTTCTGACTGATGCCATGTGTTCTATAAAACACCATCAGCTGGCAGCAGACAACAGCTGACGAACACTTGGCGGCTCATGTGTTGTCTGTGCACGGTCATTGTACTGTACTGTATGCGTGACCTCATCAGCTCAGATGGGCTCCTGGTCTGTGGCTTCAGCTGTTGTGTGTCCGTCTCCAAACTCAGAGATTGAATGTACTGTAGACAGACGTCCTGTCGTTCATGCTAGGGTTTCACATCCCCTCCCTCCCCTCGCTCTCGGCCTCTCCAGCTGTTGTGATGTTTGTTGGACTTTATTATTATCCAGAGGGAAATGAACAAGGACAAGGTCACTCTCAATCAGAAAAATGAGGCAGGGGAAGAAAACACTGCACATGGTTAAATTTAAGATGAACAATCACTATTTACCTGAATGTGACTTGTTCTGCTGATGAACTACTGATGACTGACCCAAATCCAGACATACAGTACAGCATCACTAAGACATGCATCACTTTAAGCAAAGAAAGGAAAAAGAAAGATGTTGGTGTAGTGGAAGGCGAGAAGCTGGACTCAGCTGTTGGCAGTGAGTTCCTTCCTTCGTCTAAATGGCCTGTTATGGCTCAGGTGTTTTCTATTCATCCGTGTGGGTCTTTAAAGCTGGTTTCCTGTGCTTCATGCACTATGAACAGCGTTGCGTTTGTTCCTCTTCTCCTCTGTCTGTTCGCCACTCTCTCCATCTGACTTTTTCCTCTCCCCTCGTCTCCTGCTGTCATTAATTAGCTGAGGGCTCGTCGGCTCAGTTAAAGTTACAGGTCTGCTCCTGCCTCTCCTCTCCACCCTCATTTAAAGCCCCTTAATATTTCACAGCTGTTAAATCATTTAGGTTCTGGCACCACTTGACTTGGTTTTTTGTCATTGTGATTGTGGTCGGGATGACTGCTTGGTGTAAGAAGAAGGAATGTGAACACAAAGGTACGGTCGTTAGGTTGAAGGAAGGAAATTCAGAGTGTGGAACAATAGGAGTGTGGAACAATAGGTGTGTGGAGGATGGATGGTGTGTTCCCTCATTCTGAGCTGCCTTTTCCCTTCATGGACCCAGTAAAAAATTACCGACCAGAATGTGACCTCTCCAATTAGCTCCATGCTGCCTGTGATCATCAGCCGCTGTAGTTTCTGATCAGCTGACAGATGCTTCACCTCCACTGAAAGTCGACACAACTGTCTTGTTGGCATAATGTCAGCTGGGCCGAACCCACAGAGGGATGTAGAGGCTCAGTGAGTCGCCAGCTTCCACTGATTGATCCCCTCATGACCACTAGAGAAGCTGATGGATCTACGGCTTTATTAAGTGGACTCTGATCATGTCTGTGAGGCACACTGTCATGTAGGAATCCCAGCAGAGGTGCACGTCTGGCTCTGAGCCACTATTATTGCACCATTTGTTGTGGATCCATGTAATTGAATTTGGCTCGTTACACATTACTTGTGCAGATAAATGTTGGCTGACACAGCGGCCCTGGATCCTATTAGTACGGAGCAATATGTTTTGATGTCTCATTCAAAGTCGGGTTAATCATTTATTACAGGACCGGGGCAAGCTCTGTCTAATTCATTTACCTTGTCAAATCTTCATTAGTAGTGAGATAGTATAAAAAGACAGCATATACTGTACTACCGTAGTGTAATAGCATGAGGGATATCAGAGTCTGGCATTAAGCTGCTTTGTAGATGTGAAGGTTGAGGGAATAGTTATAAAATAGGCTTCACTGGTGTAAGATTATCATCATTGTTCTTGAATAAAAAGCTCTGTAATAAAATCTGGTTGGGTCCCAGCTGTCAATCAGATGGGAGGCGGGATTTAGTCCCCAGGCCATCACAGGGATGAATGTGTATGATTGACTGTGGCAGGAAACTGGAGTGAACTACGCAGACATGTGGGAAAAATGCAAACTGAGGCAAAGTTACCAAAACCTCCTCCCGTGGCATAAACTATTAACTAGAACTAATGGTGAGAAGGGTTTTAGTAAACGATAAAATATTGTAATAGTAAAAGCACAAATGAGACTGTCTGGCTGGCAATGTATGATGATATTAGTGATCATTTCATATTCAGAAAGATGTTTACACAAACTAATAATGTGACACTGGCCCATTCTTCTGTGCGTAGGTAATGCGTAATGCAAACGGTGTATTAATGTGTGTTTGTCATCATCAAACTGTGTAACGTACAGTCACATCTAATATTTACTCACAAGACCTGTCGCAGTGCCGTGACGTCGACTGAAGCCTCGCTGCTGTCCGTGGTGCTGAAGTCACTCAGGCTCAATGACCCAAAACAAGAGAGTTGATTTTTACAGTTCTGTCCCGTACAAGCACCTAAACAACAATGTGATCAATGTGATCAACAATGATCACACCTGAAATCTGATGCTCTTTATTCAGCATGGGTTTAATTGACTTGTCGTTGTCGTTGTCGTTGTCGTTGTCGTTGTTGTTGTTGTTGTTGTTGTTGTTGTTGTTGTTGTTGTTGTTGGTGGTGGTGGTGGTGGTGGCTCTGGTGGTGGACTGCCTCAGACCACACTTTAACAACATTAAAACGAGTTGGACAAAGAAAAGGGTTGTTTTACAAGCTATGAAGAAAAACATTTCTATGACAAATGATTTGACATTATATGACATTATATACGAGCAACATTTATACAGTAGAAACGAGACACACACGAGCATTTAATAAAACATTAAGTAATTGCTGTGTCATTTCAACCCAAATGACCCAAACGCCTTTCACCCCATGACCCATTTACTAGCTGCTGCTGTAATGCAGACACTTGCCAGGTCACAAGCTGTCGTTCCCCATGTTTTCTAAAGCTGAGGCGGCCTTCCTGGCACGAAGGACGAGGCGCCGGCCGCGGCCCGCGGTCCACGGTGCCGGAGCTGCTGGCTCTGTGCCTTCCTTTCTTACTTGTTTATGTTCTGTGTTTCCAGAGCTCCCTGTCTAAAGCCGCTTCCCCGCTGAAGCTACAGAGTCGGTGTTAAATAATATGAGGTTGCTAGGCAACATACAGTATGCTCTGCAGGCATTTAGCAGAGTCTGTGGTAGATGTGCAGAGAAACATCATGTTCCCGAAACTAAAAAGCGTCTCCAGTGAAAGTTCCCGTGTCCTCAGATCATCTGTCGGGTACGTTCAGTGAGATATCAGCTTCCTGTCAGTGTCTGTCTGTCTCCTCCATCATAATGCCAGGTCATCATTAATGTCCGCTCAACCTTCAACTACGTCCCAGTGGTCGACCTGTCAAAACAAGACCGATGTAGAGGCGAAGTCAATGATGCATGCGTTGCTGCATTCTCTGCGTTGATGCGGTGTTTGTGTGGAGATTACAGTGACTCTTACTGCTGAAACACTTGCACCCTGACCTGGGACCAGCGCCCCATTAGGTGTCCAGACTGTCCTAATGAGATCACCCCAGCAGCCCAGCACTCATCAGGGGCTTGTACCTCTGCACCGCTGCATGGCCCAAGGGCACACAGGGACGACCGCTGGCCTGGCACGTGATCAAGGCGCTGCCAGCGTGACTGTGGGGAGCCTGAAGGTCGCAGGTGAACAGCTGGCTCGGTGGTCAGCGCGCTGGTGTGGAGGGCGCCGGAGAGCCGAGTGGAGGCAAAGCTGCTGGTAAAGTGCCTCATAATCGCCACCGCTAATTAAATCTGCTTCACTAAGCAAATTGCTCCCTCTGCTTCAGTGAAGCACCGATAAGATCCTGAAGCTGTTACTGGCAGACGTCTAATGACCAGTGAGAGTCTGGAAAGTGGTGGAAGAGCTGTTGATGGCGTACTGGAGATTCAGGATGGAGCCCGGCTCTTGTTTCAATCAGCACAGCGATCCTCAGCTGAAACCACTGGACGTCTTTCCCTAAAAGAAGAAGAACGCTACGACTGCTGTTGGACACGTCCCGATTCCGTCTGCTCTGTGCGCTGAGCCCACGTGGCCCCCAACCCTGGTTCTAGTCTGCAGCTGGAACCAGCACGTTGGAACCTCCGGCATGTAAAACCCAGTAAACTCCCAGCATCATTCCCCCGTTTCAGTTGGGTCGACGAGCAGCGGAGCAGGTTTGATCGAACCTGGGAGCTCTTCACAGCAGTAACTCCGCTAAGAATAATTCACGTCTCATCCCTTGCGTTCTGTTTTTTTCTCACTGGAGGTCACAGCTGTGTACGTGTGGTTATTTATGAAATACTAAACACCTAGAGGAGAACGAGGTATAAATATCTCTGTGCGGCTTCATGTGATGTCTGCGTCTGGTTTCCACGCTGTAAGTCAGGCTGAGATATCGATTCCCTGGGAGTTCAAAGACGTTTAATCTCTCTGTTGACTGCTTTAAATTTCCCTCTGCACTGTCTCTTCTTATCTCGCTTCTTGATCGATCCCTCTCCGTCTTCCCTGACTCCTGCTTGGGCAAATTGGCTTTTTGTCTGTGTGCATGCACGAGGACGAGCTCCATCGTTTTAATGAGCTGCTGTACTGTACGTGTGTCTGAGAGGGAGAGATTAAAAGCAGAGGGAGGACCTGAGGCCAGACTCAGTCTCTGCCTTTTGTTTCATCCGGCTCTGGTTGTTTGTGCTCCTCTGTCTCAGGATCTGAGTGGTTTGTAGATTTGGGTGGTTGGGAACTATCACAAAATGTTTTCCTATGTACGTTTGAGCCTTGATTTGGAGAACGGATGGAGAGGGAGAGGGTAACAGGTGTCAGGGTGTCCTGGGATAAGCACTCTGCATATGGAAACCATGAGCCAGCCCATAATACTATCTCATTAATGAGAGCTTCCTTTTTACAGTTCATAGAAATGGTCTTTGTTGTGTCTTGTCTGCTTGGCTCGATTTGCAGGAAGGAGCCAACTGCTGCTTCACAGCGAACACACACACACACACACACACACACACACACACACACACACACACACACACACACACACACACACACACACACACACACACACACACACACACCTGCCAAACCTTCCTTCATTCATCTCAGGTGGTTTCTGGGTTTCAAGGCTGCTGCTGCTCGCTTTCATCCTGGAACGAGCAGATCTGTGAACGGCCATGTTTCCTACTGGTCTTTTCCCTCTGACAGCCGTTACAACGGGAGCCGTGTGTCTTATCTGCATATTCCTGTTGTCTCTTCTCACCCACATCTTCAGGTGTTGGATACATGGCTCTCGATTCTCTCTGGTAGCGGCAGCGAGGAACCTTTACTTAGCAGTGTTTTGTCTTAGCCACATGTTTATTACATGCACATGCTGTATATGACCAACCTCTGCAGCATCAGCATTAGAAGATTCAATGTACAAACCTGATCACTCCTGTCTGACCTGTGCTGTGTTTGATGGCTGGATCCGCGTGATCCGTCGTAGCCTGTCAGGAACCAGCCGCTGAGCAGATCGCTCGCTTTTTCGCTCCCCACTGGATCCTGAGGGCACCTTGTCCCTGTGGATGGAATCTGTAGATGCAAGCAGCCTCCAGGTGGAGGTGGGGGGGGGGGCGCTCTGTGGACTCAGCAGTGCAGTCCTCACGGGAAGGCGCCCAGTGAAGGTCGAGGCGAACAGCCTCCGTCCAGGTCCAGATATCACGCTAGCAGTGCCGCGTTCTCTCAGAGTTAATGGAGTCTGAACGTGGCTGCGTCCAAACAGGAGCACTGATGGGAGCATCATCGCCGCGTCCGTCAGGAGCTGCTTTTATGAAGGAAGGAAGATGGAAGCATTATTGTTTGACACGTTTGGGCACTGTGCGGAGCAGGTCCAGCGTCCAGGTGAAGCATGGGCAGCTGGTCTCCATCGGCAACCGCTTCCTCGGGCTCCTTGTCAGAGCCGTTACAGCTGTCATCCGTATCGGTCGGCTCCGTCTCCTCGGTCATCTGTCACTGGATCACAGGCAACAGCCGCCTCGCTCACACTGACGCCAGCTGAATAAGTAGAATAGGTTCCAACACGAGCATCAAGTATCTATTATTATTATTATTATTATTATTATTATTATTATTATTATTATTATTATTATTATTATTATTATTATTATTATTATTATTATTATTATTATTATTATTATGGGAGTGTTTGTTGGCGTCAGTTCACCTGAGCCCATGTGTGACATTAGAAGCAGAAACACTAGAGCTCAGGGACGTAGTTGTGTGAAATCTTCCACTGTGTCACAGGTATAATATAATATCTAATATTTCCATGTGTGGCTGCTGTGTGAGAACCTCAGGGTGAGTCTGACCTTGACTAAGGGGAACTTTAATTGACTGGACGTTTTCAGTAACGCCCTGAGACTCTGTGACCTGGAGCCTGAGCTCTGTCCTCCCGACTCTTTAAAGCTCACGGAGCTCTTCCTGTGCGTCCTGTCGTCACATTTCCGGGGTGATGCGCATCAGTGCATCATTTCAGACTTATTGCTTTTCGAGGCTTCTCCTTGAAACGCTCTCATTATACATGTATTGGGAATTCACACTTCAATCGTGTTATTTGGTGAATGCAAATGGAACGTCTGAGCAGTGGGAGCTGATTTGGAGGCAGCGTGTAGTGGAGTGGAGCGCGTCCTCAGCTCTGACCTCAGCACATGGAACGTGATGCTCCCTCCTCTTTGCCGGTTGGATGTCGCAGCCCCGGGCGCCTTCGCTCACCTTCAGCTCTGCTGCTCGGGTCTAAATCTGAAGCGGCCGCCCTCGGGCCCGGCTGCTTCCTGTAATGCTTCCCAGTAACTTCATCACTTGTGTATTGTTGTATATATTGACTCCTCCGGGTCCCTCACCAGCGCCGCTTATCGTGTCTCCTCTCCCTACCAGTAGCACTTGCTCTCCTTAATAACTCTCCTCTGTGAGCTTCCATCATCAGGTCCAGGCAGGAAATTGTTTTACTCTGACTCAAACCCATTTAGAGAAACTTTTGCTGGTATTTTATAAGTTCCCCCACACACTCGCGCTGCTCCTCCAGCTAGTTTATCTTTTTCTTTCTATCCTCCGACTCCCACCAGCTGTAATGAGGAGCTCTTCCTCTAGTTAATGTCCATCTTCCTCCACACACTGCAATTACCCCCCTATCTGCCGACTCCTCCCGTCTCGGAGCGTATCTCGCCATCCGTTACCGCTCCTCGATGGCCTGCCACTTATTCCCACCGCGGGGAGACGCACAACCGCCGCCGCCGGGGCCCAGTCGAGGCCCACCGTGGACACAAACAAACAAACAAACGGCCTGAAGGAGCATCACGCTGTGAAGCGTCTCCGCCGCTCGCTGCTTTCTGAGAGCAGGACTCTGTCATGCTGTCTGTTTTGCTGTAGTTTTATCCCTTCTGCCTCTTCAGCACAACAAATCTTGACTTTCTGGGGCATTATTCTAGCAGTAAACTGCAGTTGCTTGGCTTGATTCTCTTACGTTTAATGAGTCGGCTTTAAGGCATCAGTTACTTAGATACTAGTACAAACGTATGGCGCACATGTACCTCAAAACAGCAGGTCTCTACAGTAAAGATCATGTAGGTTTGAAGACGTTGGTCCAACAGGTGGGTCAAAGCTCATCTACGTCTGCTCTGACACCAGAGGAGGCTCTGGAGACAAGTCGTAGTCACGCTAGCAGTTCATCCTTCAGCCGGTATACTACAGTATATTGTCAGTTACTCCCTCCTAAAACAGAACTCAGCAGCTTGACAAGAAGAAGAGCCAGAACAGCAGCTCCCGGGCTGAAGACGAGACCACACAGGGCGACTCGGGGAGAACGCACATACTGTACACAAGCAGAGCAAAGGGGCCGAGTGTGTGTGTGTGTGTGTGTGTGTGTTTCTGCTCACCCTGACAACAGGAGGCCGCCCTGGGAGCTGGAGGCTCCCTCAGCCTTATCTGAGCTAATGGAAACATGCTGGGAAGCTCTGCTCACTGTAGTTTTACTGTAGGTGATCGTTACTGGACAACCGTAACCACGTTAACCCGGGTCCTCTTCATGCTGAGCCAGCAGATTCTGCATCATGACCAGTGGATGTTGCTGCAGGATTTAGTACGATCACTTACACATAATGAAGCGGTTGAAGGTGAGGGCAGGGCACCTCTCCCTGTTCCTCTGTTCTTCTCGCTTTAGCAGCACCGCCATAAACCATGAAGTCTATTTCCTCAGTGGAGTGGCCTCCTCTATCTACTGCCCTCCAGGGGAGCAGCCCCTTCACGCTGCCACCCTCTGATTTAATTGTACAGTTCAGGATGACTGACTTTCACCTTCAGCTTCCACCAGCCTCATCCCCACAACCGCCGTGCCACCTGGAAGCAGGGCAGAGGGAGGCGCTGTCCTCGTCCTCGTACACCGGGCAAAGCTTTTCACTGCAGCCTAAATCAGGAACGGGAGCTACAGTACAGCAGAGACGATGAGAGGGGTTCAGGGCGAGGATGAGGAGGATGAGACGAAACAGAGACGCAACAGAGGCCTGAGATGGAGAAGAGCAGAGAGGAAGAGTTACCTGCTGAAACCACAGCCACCAAAAAGTTAACACTAGTTCTTAGACTAAACATAGGTCAAATATGTTTAGTTCATTAATATCAATTAGTGGCCAAAGCATCCTCACTTTACTTTAAATGCCAGCGCTTTGTGTATCTGTTAAAGGCAAATATGAGAGAAAAGGAGGACACTTTCATGCTGTAATTACCTTCTTTCTCCAAATGTCAGAGCAGAACGAGCCCATAAAACAGTGGTGGAAGCAACAGGTCCCGTCGTGCAGAGCCTCGCAGCCACTTAATTGCTCCCCGCATCGACCGGGGGCGTCTGCACAACGCCGAGCCCCCAGCCAGTCACAGGCCGGTCTAATTATCCCAAACATGACAGCTACTGAGGCCTCTTCCTCTCCTCACATCACAAACAGCTCACCCGGCGTCTCCGCCGCTGCAAAAACATGTCAGAGTTTAGCTGCTGAACCTTCACCAGTGTCTCCGGTGCTGAGATGAGGGAAGGAGCTCATCAGGCAAACTCACACCAGCTTCCTCTGAAGCCGATGGCGCGAACATGCAGCATATGTGCTCTTTTAATGGCCACGGGACCGGTCCCTGCATGCAGCATCGTTAAAGACACACAGGCTCATACTGTATGTGAACCTCAGGAGGATACACAGCTAACAGTACACACAGTGAGAGTGCTCTGCGTGACACAGGTTAGTCTGTTTTAATGTATGAAACAGCAGGAAGTCAGAGTCTTCCTTTGATGAACCTTTGCTGATGAAAGCTTCCCCCAAGCTGCCTGTCTGCAGATCACAGGTCCTTCTAAAAGCCAGACCTCTAATAAAGACACTACTGACATCATCTGTAATGATGAGCTACATCGGATCCATCACTTAATATACTCTACATTATTAATAATCATGAGTCATTTGGTGCGCCCTGCGTCCATGTTTCAGCTCTGACCTCTTTCTCTTCTTCAGTGTTTTAATGTCCTGTAGGCCGTCTTTTGGTTAAAGCAGCTCATTATTATGCAAAGGGACGCATTTCACTGTAAATAATTTGCAGAGTAATTAGGAGTGTAGGTTATTCTACAGGAAAGAGAGAGTCTGTTCAGAGATGGATGTTAACAGTAGTGAACCAGTAATGGTGAGAAGATGCTGCACACGATTGATGCACTGGAGGCAGAGTTGGAGACGCTGAGATTCTAAAGTGGAGACAGGAGGAGATGAAGAATCGGAGTCGTGACTTTTTATTAGAGGCAAGAAACAATCCACGTCCACGTGTGGAGCGTCGGCCTTTAGTCCTGGTTAAACTAGCAGCTGGAGAGGATAAGCTCCCACTAATCACATCACTGTCTCCTTGAATTATAATTTGCGTGAGAAGTCGATCATTCTAGGGGGAAATTGGATTGGACGACGGACTCTCCTGGGAAATTTCCACCTTTCAAAGTCCAGCAATCTGCTTTGATTAGAAGGCCGGTTGTTTCCTGCCTAATGTGAGCGTACTGAGCTGCGCTCCCAGAACCCACAATGTACGTTCTGCTGTGATTACAGTTGTCTTTAGCTCCTCGGCTGTCTGGATTTCCCTGCCTTGGAGCAGAGCGTGTGACTGTTATGCAGAGGAGACCCCCCCCCCCTCATTTTTATGGCCACCGCGTCCATATTTTGACATTTACTCTGTGCCGCCGGGCGACAGTGGCCAGAGCTCACTGGGGCTGAATGGCCAGCGATAACCTTTCACGCAGACGACTGGCAAATATAAAGAACCAGCAAAAAGACTAAATCATCTGTGATCTGTGTTTCTGTGATCGAACCCAAAACTCAAGGCCACAGCTCTGCGTCTGGAGCCGCTGACGGAGGCCTGAACCACCAACTTACTGTGACGACTTACAACGACACGTCTCTCACATCTCACATGCGCGTGTGATGTTGATGTTAGCTCCTCACTCTGCTCCAGCTGTGGAGTAAACACATGTTCCCATTGATCAGACAGGCGTCGCTCCTCTTGTTCCACCTCATCTCTGTACACGCAATAATTAGCCACGAGTCCTCCGTTCCTTTGCCGCCGTACGTTCCTGACATCAGCCTGTGCTGCAACGTCCCACATGGGCGTCCGAGGCGTCTACTGGTCCAATGACATCCATCGATTGTCTGACATGGAGGATTAGCGCTGTAGCAGCCGTACCTGCCCTGTGCCGAGTGTCACTGTGCATTCTGAGGAGGCGAATATTGATTTGCACGGAGCAAACAGCTAAGAGATGTCGGGCTTTGCTGCACTCCTAAGAACTTAGTTTTGACCTAATTGGGCAATAAGATTATTTTTAAGAGGAGCGTGAGCATCTTTAATTATTTATAAGCCCCACCAAGAACGATAACCTTTCCAAATGCTGCTGGTGGGGAGTGACGGGGAGCTGGGGCTGCCTGGGGTTGAGGAGGAGCAGTTGCTGAGCATCTCGGATGAATGTGCGCCCTGTTCAACCTTGAAGTCCGGCCAAGTGAGTGAAATGACTAGTGGCTACCTGTCAGTAAGCCAGAGTGCGCATGCATTAAGCACGGGCCTCGGAGGACGAGCAGGAGCGGACGGAAGGGCTGGACGCGAGGACAGGGGGAGCGGGTGACGCGCTGACCTCCAGGCCGCCGCCCCCGCCGTCCCCCCGGCGCCGGCAGCGAGGGAGCGAGCGGTGCCCCCCGGTCCGCGGCCGCCAGCCGGGCTAGCGGAGGGCGCCGCGCTCGGACGCCCGCTGACTGACAGGTGCCGAGCGCGGCCTTTGTCCGCCGGGACGTCGGCGCGGAGATCGCTCACTCGGCTAATGCGGCCCCGGCCCGGCCTGCCAGTCTGAGGACCGACGGCGTCTCCGCTCGTCGGGCGCAGACAATAGCGTCGACGCGGCGCCTTTTTCACACCGGCTGAGCCGCAGCATGAGGCTGATCTCCGCTGGCCCGGATCCAGGACCACAGATCTCCCTCCGCACGGGCTTGTGTTTGATCACACTGGATGTGATGCTACGTGGCCCCAGGTTCTGGAAACAATGAGTGGAGAATTTCAGGGCCTGATTTCCCGGTTTCAGATTCACAAGTATCTAAGAGAAAGGTGGTGACAAGGGCAAAGGTGGAGGAGACCTGTCAAAAAACGCTTGGAAAGGGGAACGGGTAAAATAAATATTACAAGACGTAAGCAAAGGAGGGAGCGGAGAACCAGATCGGAGGGAGGGAGATGGAATAAAAGGGGGTGGCAACTCCCCCAGCTGTCACTTAATCTCCCCAATGTATTAGGTTTCAGGTGAGAGACGGGTCGGCTGACAGAATGGGTCCAGTCCAGTCAAGCGGGCCAATGAGCTTTTTAATGAGTAACTTAGAGGTTGGGGCTGATCCAGGATGGAGCGGGGGAGGTACAGTAGCACCATGGATCAACATCAGGAGGAGAGTCTGATTTACAGCCTGAGTGATTCCTCTCCTATATTTATCCTGCTGCTTATAGCTGCCAAGTGTTTTATATGTTGTATTGGTCCATATTATAACATAATATGAACCAATGTGATGTGCGACACGCTGTCCGATGGTCTACGGTCGCAGTGGGTGAGACAGAGAAGCTGCAGCCTGGGCCCTGGAGAGCAGCAGGATGGAAATGGGACGAGCGGCACACTTCTCATCCATCCGCTGCCTCCGTACGTCTGGGGGAGGGATGACGGCCCGCAGCGCGACCCCTGTTACTGTAATAACTGCTTAATTGCTGTGGGCCGGAGCTGTTCATCATCATGGCCTCGTCCTCTGTCGGGGTGTGAGTCCTTTCTATTAGCATTGTGAGACGGATCCCTCCCACAGGCGGCATCGTCTCCCTCCCTGCAGCACGCTAACGATGCCGCCATCAGGCCCCGGGCGACTGATGCGTTTTCAATGGCTCCCCGCGGTCGAAGCGGTAAAAAACCAAGAGGTCTTTGAGACGCCGAAGAGTCAAACGCCTGCGCCGACGGGGACGTGGCTGGAGACGAGGCCTCGACCGGAGGCGGTCGGCGAAGAGCGGGTCGGGGTCGGGTCACGCGGCTCCGCCCCGCCGTCGCCGGGCTCCCGCTAGCAGCCGGCCGCCGGCTCGTTAGCGCTAACGAGATGCTGGATGAGCAATAAGCCCGACCGGCGGAGGGGAACAGAAGACGGAGGCGAACGGAGCGCACTCGCCGTCATCAGTGCTTTCTGCGGCTCGTCGCCGGCTCGTCGCCGCCGCGACGCCGCGGCTCCTGCTGCGTTTCATCAGCTCCATCATGTGCGTCTTCACGTTTGGCAGCGACGCCTGAAGACACTTCGAGGCGCACGCGGACACTGTGAAGCTGATTTGTTGGCAAAACGACGGCGATGCGACAGGATAAACACTCAGATTCGTTAAAGATGATTAGATTTTCATATTATATCATATACATAAAACTTGCTTACTGACAGAGACAATGCGTTAAAAAGTTCAACAACTTTCTAGGAGTCATAAAACGCTCAGTAGCACTCAGCTTTATGGTCGTGTGTAATGAGTTGCTTCAGACAGTTTTCAGTCAGACTGAGCCTTCGTACAGTAACGTGCTTCATCAGTTCTCCAGTTCTCCTGTCGTCCTCAGAGGGAGACGGTCCACGACAAGGACCTGTTGGGAACTGCAGTGAGGAGAGGCACTTTTCCACACGGCCTGGGCTGCGAACACACACGTGCAGCATCCAGCTACTACAGGACAGCTGTCCATCAATATTTAAGCTGGAGCGTATCGGGTTGCTGCGCGCGTGTGTACGGCGATATCCTTTACTGTTAGCGGCCATTGTGAGAAGAACAGTATCTAGCATGTAGTTGGCCAGAGAGCGCGCGCACACACACACACACACACACACACACACACACACACACACACACACACACACACACACACACACACACACACACACACACACACACACACACGCACGCGATGAGTAATGGTTTGTCATCTCACAGCTTACAGTCTATTTACATTTACCTCATCAGGTCTTGACAGTAACTTACATACACGCTGAGCTTCATTTGTCTTCTTCGTCGGCCACTTATTGATTAGATGAGCCACACATCACAAATATGGTCTGTGGGTCATTGAGGCCAATTATTGATATCAGTGGTTGTTTTCTTCATGGCACCTTTTCATAACGCAGACATACTGTAGACATGAAGCTCTAATCAATGTCCGTACATGCTCTGTTTTATTAAATATCCAGAGAAGCCTAAATTTCCAGGAGGCTTTTCGTCATCTTCAGCTACAGTAAAACTAGGCGGACCAAACGCCCTCTTTTTCCCGGTCATGTCCTCTTTTTGGGTCTAAAACGATGCGTCCGGCCGGGATTTCTAAATCTCAGAATCACAATCAGCCCACATAAGCTGCAGCCAAAGGAGAGAGCTCATCAGCTAAATTAACTGGCTGTTTTGTGAGACCAGGTGAAACAGATGATGCTGTTTCTGCTGCGGAGGGAGTTAATGCATTCCACACCATGATGGACCGCACATCTGCCTTGTTAAAAAGGCTTTTTCTGGTTTAGGAGAACTTAAATGATTTTTGACTATAATACTGGATTTTTTTTTCTTTTTTAATGGTAGCTGATTTTCTTTTTAATTTTACTTTAACCTATGGCCTTGAAAAGAAAGATATTATGAAACAAATGTTTTCATTACGACTCACTTTTCTATTCGGCTCGTTCTCCGCTAATGTATAACTGGAAATACTGTATGGTTACAAGCAATTAATCTATAAAAAGACTCTACAATAATTGCATAATCAATAATTATCAGCAACGCAGCTGTGAGACTGAACCGTTCATAACTGTAAATGTCAGTGTAGGTATTTCCATGTCGCGCCACTTCAATCACAGATCAGTGATGACAAGCCACATTCAGGGTGTAATGTGCACCGGACCCGACCAGGAGCCTTCCTCTGACTGTCCTTGACAGCTCATCGTGGCGGCTGGTGACACGCCGTGGGCTGTCGTCCCCAACGCCCATTCCCCGCTCCCTAAACAGTGGCCTCCTTTCACTGTCTGACAGTCCTTCCTCCCTTTGTTACCTTGGCAACAAAGTTCCCACACTTTATAAATGTGTCCCTTTGAGTTAGGGAGCAGGTGGAGGCCAGTGTTTGTTGGACTGTGCCTCCATCCTAATTAAATAAACACATGAGGATTCTAAAGCGCTGGTGTCATTGTAGCTCCACAGCTGGTGCCTCACCCTCAGCCAAAACCTTCCTCTGCGCACATCAGCATCACGTCTGGCTAATATTTTAACAACGTTTTCCCCTCATCTTCGTCTTCCTCTTCTTTAACTTCTTTTTCCTCTGGAACCAGACGCTTGGCTCATTTACCCTAAACACGTAGCTAAAATCACAGGGCCTTAACAAAGGGGAGCCAATTAAAAGCCCTGCGTTTTGAAGTGGCCGCCTGGTGCCGCTCCCCCGACCGTCTTCAGCTCCAGAGATCTTACATTTTCCATTCAAAGACAGGAGACAGACGGGGAGATGGGGAGGACGGCACAGTGGGCAGGAGAGGGTGAGACAGGAGGAGATGAACACCTTCACACACACTAGTGGAGGTGTTTGCTACCTCTGGTAGCAAACACAGACACTTCCTGTAGCCGTGGATTAGACCCGCACGTGTCCATATTTCCTCTGTACACGGTGTCTAGGACAGCGCACTAAAAATATCACGTCTGTGTTTTATCAGCTTAGTTATATTGTGTTTGTTGATATTTGTGACAAATCAGTTTTCATCCACAATTTATGCAGAAACCTGAGAACGTGTACAGCATTGTCTTTTTTGTCCTCCATTTGTCCTTTTGTGTGAAGATAATTACTGGATTGCTAATTCATTTGCTTACAGTCATAGCCCACTGTACTGTACTGTACTGAACTGTATGTGTCTGCAATGCTAATCTGCCTGTTGTCAGTTGTAAGGACTGTGAGCGGCAGAATCTTCTCTTTAAGTAAACTCCCGTCCTCTATTGAAATAACCTCACCTGACCTCCAGATGATGTACTATCACCTGCTGCGCTGCCAGAACTCCCTCGCTGTGTGTGTGTGTGTGTGTGTGTGTGTGTGTGTGTGTCTCTCTCCCTCTCTCTCTCTTACTCTCTCACACACACTTTCACGTGCCTGCCTCTATAGACTTGACTTCACTTTGAGGTTCCTGCTCCTCCACATTTGCAGTTTAGTCTTAACCCCTCTGTGATCTGTGAACCTTCTGTGTCAAGGTTTATGTGGATCACATTCCTTCAGTGGATGTTCTTGTCCATTTTAAGTGCCCACATTCCTGCTTATAAACACTGACAGTGGAAGAATTCTTGGAGGACTGGACGGATGAATGGAACCTTAAGCTTAAGAAAAATCATGGTAAAAAATGTTTCTCACAAATCCTGTAGATTATGATTTTTTTTTAAATTATACTGTAAAAGGTTTTTTAGTTCAGTGTACATCATCTGAGGTTTATAGATACCTTTATTACCTGTATTTCCTCATTACAGTAATGTGTGTTACCAATCCTGTCTACGAAGGCCAATGAAAACATAAATGATCAGTTTGTAGCTTTGTGAGTGCTGTGTGTGAAAATTTTAAACAGTTAAAGTAGTTGAGTAGATGTTCAATTGTTGTTCAGCTCGGTGTTTGTTCAGTACTGACTGGTGTGTGTGACAATCTACTTTACAGTGTATTTAATGATTGTCCTTGAATCCCACACAGACTGTACAGCAGAAGCACGAGGAAATAAATACTGTTGAGACATTTTCAGATAAATAAAACATGTCCTTCTCACTCCCTGAGTGTTTCAGCTGAAGATGTTATCTCAGAAAACAGCTACACAGCGTCTCAGCCCTTATAAGCAAATCCATGTTCAACCACCAGCAGCGCATGCTACATGCTAGTCTGCTAATTTATCTCATTCATTTATTATTATCAAATTATTATCGATTATCTTGGCCTTAATAATATATGACCCATATTATTCACTTTGAAATGTTGAGCACATCTTAGACGTTCAAGCTTCACTGCGTTGTGAAGTGCTGTAGAATGAATGTGTTGTCATCCGTGCGCAGCCATCAGATATGATAACAGAGGCGGCGAACGTCCCATTCATCATCGTGTAATTATGAAGACGCTAGAATGAGCCTCTGCACGCAGGGGGCCTTGTAATTTCATCGCACTTTCTACAACTGACGACTTTGGCAATAAATCAATGAAGTGACGTGTAAAGAGCCTTTAGTTCCCTTTTCCTTGTGTGTGTTATTAAAAGGAAGCATATATAATTGACCTGTGGGGTAATTAATGCGATGGACACGTCCAGTAAGAGGGCGATGCTGTATGTGAGGGAGGCAGAGCAGAGGGTGCATGAGTCCAGAACCACGCGTCGGGTGGACAGAGGAATGAGAGGCCTGACTCCACCACATTTCTATGTCTTTACACATGTGTGTGGTGACATCCAAACCTTGAAGTGTGTGTGTTTAGGGTCTTGTCTTCAACTTGACATCCAGCTGTTTCTCCTCTATGTGTTTGGTTATTGATCCCTCACAGGTGGCTCTGCCTACTGTCACATACAGTAGACACGTGCATGCTGGGCGACACATGCCCACATATCTCCCCAAGGTCAGACTGCTGGTGTTCAGAGCTGTAGATCTCAGCCTGAAGCTGGAGTGTCAGCATGACCGCCCCCTGCTTCCTTCAGAGATTGAGATGACATTTACTGCACTCGGTGATTTGATGGACATGAATACATGTCACATGGTCTGTGTAGCACTGGTACATTATGGATTCATCTTTTATACGTATTCAGACGCTCATCATTCTCAGCTGATTGGATAAACTAGTCCACTAATTCCTAAGCCCGTAACCCACAGTATTTGTATTTGATATATGATGATGTGGTTTGGTTTGTACAGTGTTACATCATATGCATCATCCAGCTAGAAGAAATACACACACACACACACACACACACACACACACACACACACACACACACACACACACACACACACACAGTTTTCCAACAGTTGTTGTACACTGCCATCTAGTGGTTTCCTGTATGGATCAACCACTGTGACTCTAACGTCACATCGCTTGTCCCACATGTTACACTTCAGTAATGTCCTAGTTCGTGGGGTGTTACACTGTAATTATCATAATGACAACAACAATACTTACAAATAGTACATTTAAAAAATGTAGCTCATGGGATGCTGCATACAGTTAGTAACTCTCTTCCTTTTTTGAACCACACCAGCAGATCCTTTGCTGGAAGCGTTCAAGGTGAAGTTAGTCGAGGCTCGTTCCTGTTACACCCACACTAATTACTCCACGGGCTGAGTCCCTGTGGAAGCGCAGTGAGGTCAGACACCATCGCACGCTCTCTGGCAGGAACTCACAGCTTTGATGTTGAATTTGTGCTCGGCTGCATGGTTGGTGTGGATCTGCCCAGTGATCTTTACACCTACTAGTCTCCCATGCACAATTCATTGGTAGTGCTGTGTGTGTGTGTGAATGAATAATTATCTGCAGGAGCTATGAACTACAGTAGATTAAGCAGATATTTGACACTGTATGAGTACATTTGTTGAAACACTTTCATCAGCCCTTGTTCAATCTATTCTAACTCAAGTGCTGCAGCTTTTATTTTTATTTTGCCACAGCCCATCTATCTATTCCTTCACCTCCGCACAGAAGCAAGGCTCATGTGTTTCCTTTAATCCATTTGTTCCCTGGCAGAGACGATGATCCTGACTTCTAATCCGACACACTGTCCAATGCTTCTGTGACACTGCTTGGCCTGTTTGTCAGGTCATATGGGTACAAATAATGAAATTCATTTAATAATACCTACTCGACCTGCTTCGGAGTTCCTCCACTGGAGAAACCCTTCAGGTCTGATTACTGCAGGTTGTAGTACAGTCCTGTTATCTGCTCCCACCTCATGTCTCTAACCCCAGCAATCCTAGTGGGGTCCCTATTGTTCTGTAAGTGAATGTAGGCCAGCCTGTCTGGGATTTCCTTTCCGTCCTTATTTATAGTGTCTCTCTTTTGGTTCTGTTTGTTTGGATTGTTACGATCATCTTTCCTGGTGGCCAGAAATGATTTGCTGATGACTATTATAGACCTTTACGCATTACTACACAGAATCATACAATACAGTATGTTCTATGCACAAATTCCTTCAACTGATTATTTGTTGGCGTTGGGGGCATTAGGACGCGCTGTGGTCACTGGACGGCCCTGTTCCCCATGAGCTGTTTGCCTTCTGCTTGTTTTGGACATGTTTTAGAGCACTGTGGTAATCTCTCAGAGATTTTAAGTCAGCAATGCTGAATCAGATTATCAGATGGTAGACGCTGCATTGGGACAGAGCGGGAGGATTATTTGTCCTAGTAACCTGAGAACTCTGGTCAGTTCAGATGCTCCCAAAGGAGAAGGAGGGAACGATGGTCAACATTCGATAGTGTATTGTATGTCTGAAATGCTTGAGCTCCACAACTCAACTTGATTTAGGACACACAGATAAACCATGTTTACCACAAAGACTAATGCGCCCGCATTGCACGGTTCACTCAGTTACAGTACTGATGCACTTATGCATCTATGATTATTGTTCATCGTACAGTATGTGTCTCCAGACTGAGCACCCATGAAACATTACTGCGACTGTCCTAGAATCAACGGGAACTGATTATGAATACTAAAAAAACCCATATAACCATTATACTTCTGTTTGTTTTCACATGCATCTAAGACTGTGTGCCAATCATATCCGCTATGCACAAATATATATTTTCATTTAAAGTAATTTCTGTTGATCTCACTTCTCCTATCATACAAACCCAGTGAGAACTAGTGGCACGTGTCTACAAGCAGAACCGTGTAAAGCAGCTTTGGACAGATGCAGTGAGCTACCGCGGGCAGTGAATGAAAAAAGCAAACAAACAGTGTGAATGGACATGACCCAGCAGATTATGAATGGCATCTACCTGCACATGTCCAGCACACATACACGCACATGCTGCCAGATATGGCCAGATGGTGTAATCCTTCGCTTTGCCCGTGTTTCATATTTTCCCCTCCTGTGCGGATTACGCCGTCGTCCAATCAGATTGGAGCTCCGTCTTTGGCGGTGGTTGGAGATGAGTGACAGGCGGCGGGTGGGTGATTTTGGCAGACATGCAGGACGCAGACTGTACTGTGTGTTGTCCAACAAACCGCTGAGGCTGCCGTTTGCAGACTGACGTGGGACGGGATGGAGCTAAGTCAGGTATGCTGAAATATGAAATCCGCAGTAGGAGCTGGGAAATATTTTATATGACCTGGATTTTGATAATGTGTTTCTACTGGGTGGCCTCATAGAGAACTGGGACGTTATTATAATGCCTAAAATATTTTGTGTGACAATAAAACTCTTTTTGACTTTTTTAATGGTCAATTGTAGACTGAAGTTAGTGTATTAGGATGAGAAGTTTGAACGGCCCGCATTTAATTAAGGTTAGTGAATACACCACGAGCCCGTTAGCCTCTAACGGTCAAGGAAAACTAACTAGATACGTCACATAGCCTGACAGCAAAAAATATAAGTGGTGACAGCTCTTGGAATTATTAAATGTTTTGGGTAACAAGATTGAGCCTTGCACGTTTATTATATTGTGCCGCTTTTGTCCTTTTTTTGCAGTAAGTAGCGTTGGTTTGCCACGTTAGCAACTTAGCTAAGGTTAAGTGACTAGATAATGCTAATGCAGACTTTTTACACAATTTACTAATTAACTATTTATAGATAGTATGCATATTTGTGTATATGTATCTGTGTGTAGATGTATACAAAAATACATCTTTAAGGGAATGATGACTTCACATTGTAATTTTAACAATTCAACCATTTGTGTATCGGTAAGGACTTGCGCCTTGATTGCCTGACAGAGGTTAGAGGCTAATTCTAAGATTCCAACCAGTACAACCAGTGACTGATCGCTGTCTGTCCCTGTGTCCTTGCAGGTCACTGCTTTCTGTGTATGGTGGACGTGGTGCCCGTGAAGAACGAGGATGGCCTGGTGATCATGTTCATACTGAACTTTGAGGTCATGACAGAGGAAACACTTCGAGATCGTAAACAGGAGCTCAACCATCGCCTGCCCACCTGGCTGGTCACCGGTAGCTACGCACGGCTCTGTGTTTATGGAACGTTACTGTGCATGCTAGAAGTGGGAATACGGGGGAATAATATGCATTATTTGCAGATTCCATGTTATTTTGCAGGGAGGCCAGGTGATTTAATAAGTGATTTACATCAGATCAGGGTTGAAAAAATGTGCACATACATTTCCAGAGGAATAACTTCAGTGTCTCATATTCAAACTCTGGGCTTAAACCCAAATCTAATCAGTAATACTGCCCAAGCTTTTGGTAGATTGGTTTTGAAGCTGTATTCGCTTAGAATATTGTTTTTCTCCAGCTTCCTATACACCACCTCTGTATTTCCTGTCTGTCATGCCTTTCTTTTACCTTTGAATCCCTGCTCTTATTGTATCACAGCCTCATATTATTGTCCCTGTGGTCACCTCCTCCCTCCCACCAGGGCGTCCGCGAGGATTCAAGCTGCGTCTTCCTCTGCTGCGGTCCCTGTCCAACAGTAAAGTGTCTTTGGACGACGCAGAGGCGGGTCACATCCCCACTGCCACAGTCCTACCGCCACGCCCTGAGCAACACAGCCCTGAGGCATTGGGCTTGGGGGAGTTCCTACCCCTTCCCCCCATACCACCCAACCACCAAGAGCAAATCAGTGGAAACAGGTACTGTACGCCAATATGTTGGAACACCACTTGTACCCTCTTAAATGATTTACCACTGCTATAAAGGCCTATTGACTTGAGCACTGGC
This sequence comes from Betta splendens, assembly GCF_900634795.4. Lineage (NCBI taxonomy): Eukaryota > Metazoa > Chordata > Actinopteri > Anabantiformes > Osphronemidae > Betta > Betta splendens. The sequence continues at coordinate 13,004,667 of NC_040884.2, read as the reverse complement.
CAACGTAATGGAATTACACCATCTCCTGTGTCTAGATTAGCTCTGCAGCGTTGGCCAGAAAACCGCCAGGAGGACCAGCGCACCCTACTGGGCTCTGAGCTGCCTTCACCTCCTCCTCCTCCCCCACCGCCGCCTCTTCCACACGGAGCTCGCCTCGTCGGACCCCTCACCCAGTCATCGCCCTGTGTGGCGCCCACCCACCGGCTCAGTCTTAACCCCGACGCCTCGGGCTCCAACTGCTCTTTGTCCCACAGCCGCTCGCGGGAGAGCTTCCACAGCATGCGGCGCGCCTCTTCTGTAGATGAGATCGAGGCCATGAGGCCCGATTGGGACCGAAAAAACCGGAGAGCAAGTATCCGACCGAGCAGCAGCAGCACTGGTGAGGAAGAGTTGAGAAGACATGGGACCTAATTTACCATCCCACTTAATATTTATCCTTATAACTGATTGCTTGTTTGCAGGTGCTGTGAACAGTAAGTCCAACATACTGAACTCCACATCAGACTCCGACCTCATGCGATACCGCACCATTTCCAAAATTCCTCAGATCACCCTCAACTTTGTGGATTTCAAACCTGATCCACTCATAGCTCTGCCCAGTGGCGAGATGGACATCATAGCGCCCTGCAAACTCATTGACCGGACACACAACGTCACAGAGAAGGTCACACAGGTAGGACACTCTGCTTTGTGTTGTTTGTGGGTCGTGAGGTGCATTAGATCGAATGCTGAGAACTGGTTAATTCAAATGTCCACACATGTGCACTGTACAGTGTTTATCTGTGTGTTTGCTTTGTGAATTCCTGCCATTCAAAGATTAAAGCTCCTCCAAGCTACTTTCATTGTTGGAACCTCACACGTCTCCTCTGACAGTAATGCTTGTAGAACCAGCTCAGGTGAAAGAGAATGAGATTGAGTTCTGATGAATTGATGATGATTGATAGTGGAGTGGTGGCATTCCAATTATCCAGTAATTGATTTAGGCAATAACAGAGAAAGGACGTGTAGGACATGCTGCGCAGCTCTCTCCACTGACAGCATCGTTTCTGCAGATTCATCACCTCTCACCCTAACTGCTCCCAAAAAGCTCCTGCTTCTTCATTGATATTTAGAATTTGTGTCATACGTAGTCAACACCGGGGAAAAAGAACACTCCCTTTATGTTACAGTATAAAAGAAACTGGAGAGCCAGGTGTTTTAAATGACAAAAATGATATGTCAGCAATGATCCTTAAAACAACCACAGTTACAGAAACTGTTTTTTACTAAGTCATTGGCGTAGTCCTTTCACTGAGCAGTCAGAGAAGAGGCTCCCTATGGGGCATCTGGAGAGTGAGTGTGCTTTGACTTCATAATTTTACCAAGTAGCAGACGCACTGAGCAAAGTGTGAGATGAAACTTGATAGAAAAAACTTTTCCTGCGAACGTCAGTATTGTCGGGGGGACCTTAATTTAGGAATTGGGTACAACAAAGCTACATTTTCTTGTCTACTTGCGCAGAAAAATTGTGTCTGGGTTTTTTTTTTGAGAGGAAGACGTCTTCCAGAGAAGCAGGTTAATTAGGATGTTCCACAGAGGGTTTTAGTGCTGAGCAAGCAGCGAGTGATGAGACAAGCCCATATAACATGAAGACAGCTCATATTCCTATAGTATTAGAGGTGAATGATACTCATTTGTTCTTCCTTGGGTTACTTTCCAGTTACATGCATGAATTTAACAGTCATTTCTCAGATTGACAGCCGATCTGGCAGCTCATTAATGTGACCCTTTTAAAAGGATTAGGATTCTCAGAATATGATTACAGTGAGAAATGGTTACAGCTGCCGTCTCACTAAGGCAGTAACAGACTGCTAGTCATAAATAGTCTTTTAATGTTGTAATTGAAACATATGGTCCTGGGATATTTTTCCAAAGGTCAGATTTTTAATTGCCTGTCTTTTGTGTTATGCATGTGTGTTGTTGCATCCTTTTGATTAGTCGTCTATTGAGGTTGTCACTATTCTGTTCTGTTTTTTTTAGTAGGCCACAGCAAAGCACTCAGAATTAATTTTCTTTGTACTTAAACTCTAACATAGAGATCAGCCGAGTCCTTTAATCCCGAGTTGACAGTGTGGTGTTTGTGTCTCTGCTTTGTGTTTGGAAACTCGTGCTGTAAGAACAGAGCGATAAGCATAGTGGAGTTAGCGCTACGCTAAGCTCTCTGGTGTGACTGCAGCCTCCGTGGACTTGCCAGACAGAATATGAATGAACTTTTCTGTCATGATGCCTGAACCTCCTCTGTCCGTGTGGGACAGAGCAGAAAAGCAGTTACAACTGCAGGTGAGGTGCAGCTGATAATGTCAGAACGTAATCCTCGGTGGCTGTGTGTCTACAGTCTATGTGGATGCATGTGGTTTGAGTCATACTGTAGCTGTGTTATGTGTCACTAGCTTAATGTCCAAGTGACATACAGGAGGCTGGAAGAAGTGGCCATGTTTAGTGATCGTGAGAGCAGCTGCATTTTTAGCTCTGGCCTGAAGATGGCAGCTCCTGATCAAGCTAGGGAGCAAACCCTCAGAGGGGCCAGGAGATGAGGTTGAGGCAACATAGGTGAATAATTCAAGTGTTCCATAAAACATCTGACATCCTCAGCAACAGCAAATGGAGGTTTTTTCTCTTTTTAAAATAACTTTAGGCACCGTCCCTTTTTTCTTTTGCACATATTGGTGGTAACGCTGCTACGTTTGCTGACACATAAACACTGCGCGGCGCATTGTGTGTGTGAATGCAGACAGTCCAAGGCTGATAATTTGCATGTACCTGGTTGAAAGCTGGTGACTGTGTGGGAGGAGAAGGACGCATTAGGGGCTGTGAGCTGTAGAACTGTACAGTGGAGACAGCCGAGGCCACGCTTCACTGCACGCACATACACACTTCTGACGTCAGGGGCAACGATCAGCTATGGGTTAACATATATATATTCCACAGTCACAGTCTAATATAATATTCTTGACATGCACCCAGCTCCATTTATGGCCTAGTTACAGACATGTTTACACGCTTACGCATACACACACAGAAGGGGGCAAAGCCCCCCCACACACACACACACTTCTCCACTCAAGCAGTCTGTCACATCCTACTCCACATTAAGATCCAATGGAGCAATGGATGGCACACACCGCGCCCAGCAGCACAGTGGTAGGACTCTGCTTAAAATATAACAGTGATGTCTGATGCATAGGTACAGTAGAATCTGTTCTCTTGAATGCTCAATTCAGAGCGCTGATATTATTTGTGTTGTTATTTACATTTATCTTTGAGGCAGTTCCTGTAGTTTTCTTGATTTGAGCATTGTTTTAGGTTGGAAATGACACTTTTGTTTTAGTTTTCTATCCTTCTCAATTTAACTTGCAGTAGGTCTAAGGTCTGGAAATGCAAATAACACCGACCGAGATATTGAGTAAAGGTATTCAGATATTTAGGTAATTCATGATCATGTGCTTAGATGTAAGAGAGCATAATAGTACCTGTTTGCGTGCGAGTGGTTGTTTTCTTGTGGATTTAAAGGATTACAGTGTTGTTCACGCTACTGACACAGATCCTTATGGAAGATTTGAACTATTTCATGGGAATGCACATTGTTAGTCCAACACACGTCATTACAACTGTGTTGTAGAAAATACAGCAGTCTTACCGCACTTTAATCATGCACTGGGGAATACAGTGGTAAACCCACAGTAACAGTATATCTATCACAGTTAAAAATGTCTTTGCTTTATGACACCACTTTATTTATGTTTGGTAATGACTGCAGCCCTTGGTCCTCCATTAATGGAGCTGCCTACTTGTCAGAGGCCTATGAATATACATGAGCTCCTTAAATAGACGATCACGCAAATGATTCACAAAGCAGCATTTTCAGCAGTGCCACATATTCAGAGACCTGATGTGATTGCTTTGGTGAGAGGATCACCTTTGGCAGTGTTGCACAGCAATGCTCCATCCATTAAGCAGGAAAAGAAGGAGTGGACATGGGGGTTCTGTGGTTAACAGAGGGTTAATTCATCCACCCAGAGGAGAGGATGTCAAACATATTCTCTTGTATTTGTGTCTGCTTCTGGACTTTTCTGCCTTTGTCTTCAGTGTGTCACTTTGCTTATTATGGACACTACTAAAAGAACCAAAAACCAAATGTATGTATTCTATTCTACCTGTTTTCTAATCATGTACTTATAGTGAACAACCACAACCAGAAGATATTTTATTTATGCCTTGAATCATCATATCCATTTGGATGCATCTGAAATAGTCTTTTGCCTCCAAACTGCCCTATGGCCTAATGATCCCATAACCTTTGACCTTGAGGACTAGTTTCCTACACATATGACAGAATGCATACAGTAGATGTGTACTGTATTTGCTGCAGTGCTGGTCGGTGGCTCAGGCAGTGAGATGGGCTGCAGTAGAGTCTGGGAGCATGTGATGCATTCACCCTGCAGGGCTGTAATTCAGCTCAGTGCCTCAACACCTCAAACTGATTGAGTCCTTCCTCTGTGTGAGTTCACTGGGCCACAACGGGAAGCATGCTGTCGATGTCTGAAAGTAACTTGTCACTGCAAAGATTCACTCAGGTGGTCACATCATGCACAGGAGAGAAACTGCATGTGCATTTCCACAGAAACAACCTGAATTAATCTTCCTTTATTGTTTACAGACAAATTGGGTCATTTAACATTACCCAGCGTCACATTTTGACACCCTGGATGCTGCGGGATCCATTTTTTTGCATGCTTTGCTTGTTAACAATCTGTCACACAAAAAGCCAAATCTATATAACTTGTATGAGGGTGTAATAGTAAATTATATCCAAACTAGTTTTTATTGACTGATTGTGATGCATATTTTTAAAGAACAGGGAGACTGAAGGTTAATGTATAATGATATGCTAACAATAACAAAGTAGACACAAATATGAACATAGATAAGTATTTAAGGCACACATAATTTTGAATGTCTGACTATGTTGCTGGAGAGATAATCACTCATGCTCCAGACCCATGTACAGTACTCATGAAGGAAAGATATGAAAAATGTAGAAGATACATCAGTTGTGTTTATCAGAGGTAATTCCATTTTTATTACTGCTGTTTTCTGTGGACATAAACTAAATCTTTAGTTGTTGTTTGATTGCAAATCGTAGGGGGCTCTGCTCTCTGTAATTCCCTGTAATGTTGCACCTGCGTCAGTCAGCTGCTGCTTTATAAAATATAACATTTATTAGATTTATTAAAATTATGTTTAACTTTTGGGAATGTTGCCAAATTCTGTAATAACTTAAACTTTACCCATCTGAAATTCTGTAATTACTCCATGAATCTTAATATCAACTATGCGATGTCACAGGTGACTTTGAACGTGTCATCCCCCAGACAACCTACACATGACCAATCTATTGTCCCTTGTGGTGCTAAGGACCATTCTGATAACATTAAGGAGACATTGATTTTGCTATTTGGAACGCTCTATATCACCTTAGTTGGAACATTTTGGTCTGTCTGGAAAACATGACACATATAAGGTCAATCACCATTGATCGAGGTGCAGAGGAAGTAATCTGAGGTAATCCTAACGACCAGACTGCAGTTTCAGTTTAGATAAGGATATAGTCACTAGATTAGAATTTGAAAACATATTAATTTATTTCATAAAATTAATCTATATTAATATATATTTAATTTTATGAAATAAATTAATATATTTTCAAATTCTAATCTAATGACTACAGTATATCCTATCTAATGACTATATCCCTATCTGTTATCCTTATCATTTTTCATCAATAAATCAAGCTTTGTGGTTTTACTCAGCCCTGCAATGGCAGCGTGTCCAGGGTTCATTATCAGGCTAATCATTTGGTGGTTCCAACTGGCAAGAAGTGTCCTCAGTCCGTTTGACTGGTCCTGAAGTGAGAAACAACGCGGCATAGGGAGAAGAAGAGAGGATGGAGAGTTGAGAGAATTAAAGTAATGCAAACAAGGAACTAAAGCCTACAGAAGGTGGGAGGAAACTAGACAACACGGTCAAATAGAAAGACACATAAACAACCCAAACAGGCAGAATGAGTCTCTGCCTGTGTTTTTGTCACTTTCTGCCATGTCTTACACACTTCTCGTGCCTCTGCCCAACTCTCCCTCGTCTTTGCGCCTCTTCTTTTTTTCTTTGACCATCCTTTCCATTCTGTCCCTCAGCATATAATTATTCTTTTCTTTGTTCTCTCGCCTGCTTTCCCTCCTTTCCTTTCATCCCCCTCTGCTCTCTGTCTGTATGACCCATTTCCTTGGCCCTGGCCCCATTAATCACACCGTTGTGGGCTTGGCCTTCCTGCCTCACTGCCTGGCTGCCCTTTCTCATCATAGCAGGTAATTGAATCAGAGAGGGCTCAAGGTACGGGGAATAATCAGCCATTGATTGGTGTATCATTTACCCTACTTACACATGACCTGGTTGCTTTTTTGACTCGGCCGCCATGCTTGGTCATGGTGTGGGTACATGTCTGATGGTTATAGTCTGTGTTTGCCAGAGCAAACATCTGTCTCGGAATTAGGACTGTGTTATAGCTTTGGTTTGGCAAAAAAGATACATGTGTCTTGTGTGTAGACTTAATAATTGTGAAAATATTTCTGTTCGTCCTTTGACAGATCACATGAGCCCTCTCCTGTTTGTCACACCGTGTTTTTAAAAAAGCCTAGCTGAGGGATCTGAATGTAGCTTTAGCAGTTGACTTTACGCTGCTTGAGATCCACCAAGTTGTTTGCTTCACTTATTGAGCTTCACTCTAGCCCGAAATTAATTATACAATTAATATCAGGGTAGTAAAGGAGGTGAAGGACCTACTGATGTCCGGTACAAGAGACTGTAGGGTTGTAGGATGGAGCATGTGAATGGGCTTGCCCTACGTACAGTACGAGGCAGGGTAATGAACTAGAAAATGCACCTAGCCCTCCTTTACATGCACAGAACCTGTCATTTGCTGTAGCAGTGAGACAAACATACCACCTGGTAATTAGGAAGCTAATTACAGCTAATTATCAGTATAAAGGGTAGTAAAGTGATTGATGACCTGTCATCCCTATATGTAAAGTCATGCAGGGATTCATTTATTCAGAATATCATAGTGGTGACCTTCTCTTCACCTCCATGTTGGTGCGTCACACAGGTGTGCAATAACTTAGAGCAGACAATAAAGTGTACAGACCTAGGACATGGTCAGTGGACTCAGGAACATGAGGCACCGAGCCAGTCAGGGGCTGGAATAGGTTAAGAACAGAGCTAATGTTGGGGCTTCTGCAGCTGTTCACACCAGGACATTAGATGTGAATGTTACAGATGACTTGGCTGATATTGTTAACAAAAGGACATAATGGAGCTCTAAGACACCTTTAAACTATCCATCCATCCATTTTCCAAGCCGCTTATTCCCATATGCAGGGTCACAGGGGTGCTGGAGCCTAACCCAGCTGGCTACGGGCGAGAGACGGGTCGCCAGTCCATCGCATCTGTCACGTCCATCTCCTTTTACATACCCACAAACTCAAACTAAAATAATTACCCACTGTACAGCAGCATCAAGGCAGGAGATCCTCTGGAGACTACAGTGCCTCAAGAGATTAAGTCCGTGTCGGCTCCTTAGCAGCTGCCAAAGGATGTACATGTAAGCAGAAGCTGCAATTTAAACCTAGCCATTATCCAAGAACCATGGTCCAGATCTGATCCAGCACAAATACAGTGTTAATACCAGCAGAGCAGAACTGAAGGTAGACATGCTGCACAGCTGCAGCCAGGTACAAACCTTTAGCCATTTGCAGGGAACAGTCATATCTGAACATGTCTGTTCTGAACTGTGTGTTTTTGGAGAGATCCAAGGGAAAAGAATTTTAAAGGCCCAGTTTGTATTTGTACTGCAGAACTTATTGGCTTTGCACAGAAAAAAACTGAGTTTGAAAATCACATAATTTCCTTAGGAGTCATAACAGATCAAAGGCAGCTTTCACATTTACTTGGGCATATGTGCACGTAAGCACGTGGGCATGTCTCCCCAGTGTCTGCCCATTGGCTTGTGAGTCGACCATCTGCATGTGCAGCTTGTAGGGAACAAAGATTTCTGGTTCATCCTCGTGTTAACAAATTACTTCATCTAGACGCACACGTGCACATATGTCAGATTATTAAACTTCTACTCCTGTAGGCAAATGTGCACGGAAACACGCACGCACACACACACACACACACACACACACACACACACACACACACACACACACACACACACACACACACACACACACACACACACACACACAAATATCAGGCCTCCCTAGTCTGACACGGAAGTGAGGAATGGCCCCTTTTGTTTTATTCAGGTTAGCTTCTTTCCTAGGAAACTGCTTAGCACTCCACTTCACTGACTGGGAAACAGACCAGTGCGTGCAGGAGTATCTGCTGGGTGGGTTGGCTCATCTCAGGGACTAAGGTGCAACATGGTACCTCCATCTGAAGAGTTCCCTGAGCATCTCTGTGTACTTCCATGTCGCTGAAAATGGGGTGTGGTGACCTTAGCATCGTTAGCATGTTACAGTACTGTAGATCTGACTCACTGAAGAACATCATGTGAATTGCGATTCTCGTGGACCCACCTGCTGAGACTGACTCTACGTTGTCCTAAAGCCATTTTCATCGTGTTTCCAGACACACAACGCGTGTTACATAATAATGACCTGTAGGTGGCGATCAGCTCATTTTACACTATGTGTAGCCACTAGGACGCAAACGCAAGAACAAATGGATGCATCAATCATAATAATGTAGTCCTTTTAAATAATAAATTATTAGTTTATCACAATAATACAGTAAAGATAAAGTTAATGTTTACTGCACCGCACACAGTGTATAATAGCCTAATGTGATGCACTGTGCTGCAGTCACAGGCTGCTGCTGTAGCTGCTTTAAACTAAGATGTGGAGGCTCCACACTTACTGTGGAAACTGTCCTGTCCATTCTGGGCATGTTCAGACTTTGTTCTTTAAACAGGTTTCACTGCACTTTAGTGCCGTCACCCTAATTCAAGTCAGGATGGTTCAAAGCAAGATGGAGAAAATTGGGTTTATAGGGATTCATGAAGAATTTAAACAGAGGCTTAGCTAGAATTTGTGTTTGGAATGGACTGAGGCCGAGCAGATGAGCAGACATGGCTGCAGTGAACAGGAAAAAGGCCTGTGGGCTCCAGTTCACCTAGAGGACATGTCTTCGGGTGTGATTCCGGCACGCTCACGCTGCCCTGCTGTTTGCCAAAAGGATTTTATGATCACTGCAACTGCTAAGTCACCTCCACTTTAAAAATGCCTTGTACCGAAGCCAAAGTTCCCAAGCCAAGAAAATTATGTTTGTAGCCAAAGTTTACACTATTTCATTTTCCCTTCTCGTCAAATGTTTTGTGTAACACACACTTAAACCAACCATAGTCCATTAAACAGGCTGCAGCGCCTACCTCAACACTACACACCATTGGTTTGCTCCTGTGTTTTCATTCGTGGCCTGTTTGTTACATTTTGCTGATGCTGTTGATCTGTCTGTCGCCCTGTTTTGTTCTTCATGTCTTTTCTTCGGTTTCTTGGTGAATTCTCAGTCACAGTATGTTTATGTGTATGTATGTGTCTAGATATCTATCTTTCTTTCTGTCAGATTAGCTACAAATAGGACATTTTGTTATTCAAGTGAGTAATGTACAGTATGGTGCTCATCACAAAATGATACTGAATGAATTTACTGATAATGGTGAAGTGCATCGGTGGTGCGGTGGGTAGCACTGTCGCCTCACAGCAAGAAGGGTTCGATTCCCGGAGGCGGACCTGGTGCCTTTCTGTGTGGAGTTTGCACGTTCTCCCCGTGTTTGCGTGGGTTCTCTCCGGGTTCTCCGGCTTCCTCCCACGGTCCAAAGACGTGCATTAGGTTGATTGGCTTCTCTCCATTGCCCGTAGGTGTGAGTGTGTGTGTGAATGGTTGTGTGTCTATGTGTTGCCCTGCGATGGACTGGCGACCTGTCCAGGGTGTACCCTGCCTCTCGCCCGTAGCCAGCTGGGATAGGCTCCAGCACCCCCGTGACCCCGCACTAGGGAGTAAGCGGTTAAGAAAATGGATGGATGGATGGTGAAGTGCATTATTCTAGGTAGAAGCAACTCTGACCAACAGCTTCCGCAGCAGATGCTAGAGGCGTTGTGGTGTTGTGGCCACGTACTGTACAGTCACAGTGAGGAAGTCAAGGTTTTTTGCTTCTTAGCCGTTTCTCCTGCAGCGTGTGGACGTGTGGAACATTCAGACATAATCTTGAGTCCTGGGACTTTTGCTTGCGGCAGATACAGTGTGTGTGTGTGTGTGTGTGTGTGTGTGTGTGTGTGTGTGTGTGTGTGTGTGTGTCAGTGTCAACATCTCTGTTGGTGATCTGTCACAATTATATAACGTCAAACATGGACGGGATTGAGAAGAACTTGTCACATTACAACAAATTGTGTCTGTAGTATGTGAACTTGTTGGAGCTACTGTACAGTAAAGGTGTCTCCATTATGTCCAACAGCTGCCCTTCTGGACCCTTATTAGTACCATCTACACAAGACACCCAGAAATAATGGACCACTTCTCAGCTCGACAAGTATTTATGTTTCCTGAGAACATCAGGATGTGTGTGTGTGTGTGTGTGTGTGTGTGTGTGTGTGTGTGTGTGTGTGTGTGTGTGTGTGTGTGTGTGTGTGTGTGTGTGTAATCCACTGGGAAGTCTTGCCTCAACTGTCACAGCTGTGGTTTTGAAGTTGTCAGTCCCTGCTGGTGTCTTGATCTACCTTCTTCCAATACTGTATCTCCATGTCTGCGGTGAATGGAATTAAAGCATCTTGTGCTTTATATTGTTTATGCTCTGACTGTTTGAGCTTGTCTTTAGTTCACAGTGTTAATAGCGGTTAACAAGGTTTCTTCTTCTTAATTAAAACCTCAGTTCAGTTTTGTGGGAGATCCTCACCTTTTGAAATATTACACAAGATCTAAAGGTTTGCAGATGTTTGAAATGGGAAATACCCTTGTGTTCAACTTGACTTCCTCATTGACCCGACAGTCAAAGTCATTTTATAATTACAGCATAAAAGCCAAACCAGAACTTGCTGAACGCATACTTATGGAGCTCACAGTGATTTCCAGAAATAGTTCTTGCTGCGTATGCAAGTTTCCAGTGTATTAATGACAAACAGGGACAGTTTAAAGAAGATTGGGCATGTTTAATCCCCAGTAGTTTTAGCTATGAGAACTGACTCTAAGTACAAACTTGGCTCTAAGCGTGTTTTTAGGCAGAAGTTTGAAAAGACCGTAGGAGCAATGAATATTTCCAATTAAGGAACTGTTCCCTGTTCTCTTGCCATAAAGACAGCATTATTATGCCCTAAGGCAGATGGTAAAATGTCAGGGGTATACTGTGCATCTAAGTCCCCGAGGACAGCTACAGCGACACGCTTGGCATGCATAGCCATCTACATGAGCCACTCCAGGCTCATCAGGTTTATCACACGGCACACGAAGAGCATGATGAGGATCCCAGACTGGAGAACGGGGAGACGTTCCTGACAACGGACGAGCAAAGTGACGAGCGTGTCACGGTCATCAGCACTTTTGGCCGCTTGGAAGCACTTCAACATCACATCTGACTTCCCCTACTGTATGTGGGCTGAGTACATCTGGCTTGAGTTAGCACATTTTAATAACCCTTTGTTTTGCAATGTCTATGAAATGTCTGAGTACTCACCAAGCAGCTTAAACAGCCAGTGACAGGTCAGCTCTTTATTGGTCGTATACCCAGACAGAGCAGAAGCTGATGGATTCACACATGCACAGTATAAGTGTGTTACTGACACAGAGAAGGACGTAGGAGCCTAATAAAGTTACAGTAATGATGGGATAATGGACACTGTTTTCAGAGTTTATGTGAGGTTGTGTTGATTAGAGCCTTAAAAGGTTACTTTAATGTGGTTCACAGGATAAAAATGATGGATAGTGTAAACGGAAACATGACAGTGACACTGAAAGTGCTTTGTTCCACTAGATTGGCTCTGAAGAGCAACATTTTAGCGCGTGTGGTATTTCACGAATACCACCAATTCACAGCTTTAAAGAGCAAATCCATCACGGCCCCTGGCCGCTCTGTGAGACTCTCTATTCTGTGTGTCCCTCTTCCTTTGGTTCTCCTGCTTCCTCTGTTTGGCGGTCTTCTCAAAAGGTCATCCCCGCCCGGCGCGGCACGCAAAGTGGACTGTCATACCCCATCTGTCACTGCGTCTGTGCTTGTCCACCTATGGTGGAGCATTTAGTGTGAATATCATGAATGGACATGTCCTCTGTGATTATGTTTACTAGGAGCAATCATATGAAATCACATATATCTATTAAACCCTGGATCTCTCTGATCTGGTTCCACATCTTTCCTACCAAATAACATTTCAAAGCACATTTCAGCAAAATTTTCATTAATCAAACAACAGTTCTAAAGGGGATACTTGATAATGGGAAAGTGTGTGTGTTTGTTATTTTTACACAAAGGTACACACAAGTACTAATGAATAATTTGAGTCATGAGTCATTAATGAGACATATTTCACTACATAGTTGTTAGGGCAGTAGCCAGTAGCAAGAATTTGTGGAGGTTATCTGAGGCTGTGAGGTGAGGTCATACGGGGACTTTTACATTCAACTGGAAATTCTTTCCTTCAGTAATTGTCTGTTTTACAAATGGCTGAGGTGGATCACTGATTCTAGTCTTTCTCTCATACTCACAGATGGGATGACATCAGGTGTTTTTATTGGTGTGTTAAACGCAGGACATACGTTGGCGTTTCGAACTGAATGTACGGTATGTCTCTTTAATGAACGATCCACCAGCCATAGTGCGACTACTTGCGTTATAGTATGTTGTTTCCCCCTTTGCTGTCAAACACTCCATACTGTACCTGTGGAGGACTGACTCCACCCATCTGGCTCCAGATGTTTGATTGGCATGATATCTGGGGATCTGGAGGCCAAGTCACGGTTTCACACTTGTTGTGCTTATCAAACCATTCCCTTCAGCGCAGCCATCAGGAGCCGTAAGCTGTACATCAAAGGTTGAATATGTTACAACCATACTCATGTACAGTGGGCGTCCTCCATCCAACCAGGAGGTTCCAGTGCAATGTAGCCCAGTTCTGAGCATGTTCCATTTTTGTTACTTTTAGCAGTGAACAGTAGTATCGCGCGCTAGCAGGGACACTAGCTAGTGTTAGACTAGTGTTTTTCAACTAATCAGTCGTCATAATGTGCATTTCAGAGAATAATCCAAATTGCTGACATTGCTGACATTCTAAGGCTTCACAGTAAAACACTAGCTTGCGTTGTGTTGAACGTGGCTGCTGTGATGACAGATGTCGGCGCGTCCACTTGTTGATGGCTGCAGATTGCTCTTCCCATCACTATTCTGCTCCTAAATATCATCTGCGGTGGCATTTCTTTGGAAGGGTTGTGTGTCATTTAGCCCCTGACAGACAGTCACGCTGACCTTTATGTGCTGGATAACAAACGTGTAACACATAGTTTGGCTTTTAACATAATGTACACACAAGCTTGGAGTGGAGGATGCTCCAGAGACAGAGCGCCGCTCTCCAGTCGTACAGTAGGATCGGTGGTTCGAGTCTCGTGCCAAAATGTCAAAGCACTGACTCCCCAGTTGCTGCGTGTCCTGTCATTGTGTGACTGTGTGTGTGTGGGTTCAGTTTGTTCTGAACTCGACTGTGTATAGGTTCCTTCAGATGAGCATCTGATGTAGACAGGTTCACTTGCATCCCTTGGTTGTTTGCGGGTAAGTTTCTGATACTGTAGATTACTGTACACTGATCACTGAAGTCCAGTCATTGATTTCCTGACTATCAAATCTCTCCTCCTTCTACATAGCCTTCCCTCACATCTGTTTGCTGTTAAATATACCATATGCCTAGTATTGGTAGATGATTTTTACTCTAATACCATCCCATCACTTTAGGTTTAAATTTTAGGCTTGAAACCTTTAGAGCTGATGTATTTAGTCTTTACTGTTCTTTTAGCTCATGTCTTACCTACGTTGACCCTGAGTTGTGGAGAGTAAAAATTACTTTCATCCATTTAGATCTTAATTAGTTTCTGTTTATCTATTTATGTCTTCTCATGTGAGCTGTCTGTCATCCCACTGTAGCTTTGCACAAAGGCACCTCAGCATTACCAGAAGGGAGAGCTTGACTCATGCGCACCCATCCACCCTTTGTCTTTTGTCATGGTCATCATTAATAAAGGAGGAGGGATTGTAGGGGTCATCCATATCCTGTCCTTATGAAACCTTTGTAACATTGCTCTTCCTGTACACACATCTAAGCTACTGTACAGTAAACAACTGTTTAACCTACAGTGTCTGTTCCTTTCTTAAATGACTGTATTGTCCAAAGGCCAGTAAGTGATGGAGCAAAGCTGAGTTAGCTGATCAGACGCTAAACAAAGTGTGTAAACCTGCTGTAGGTGCTTTTGCAAAAGCAGCAGATAAGCTTAAGCCACAGTATATACAGTTACAGTACAAGGACACGTAACCTCAACATTTATAGCGCTGACGTCACAATGTCATGTACCACTCTGAGCATTATGAGCACCTGGCCCACACCTACTGTAGGGGCCTGCATAGACACAATCAAGCCACAGGAGCTCACACACACACATGCTCAGTCGCCTCCATACTTGCGTACACACATGAACATTCAGGCACGATGGAAACAGGAAGAAGGGGTGTCACGTTCCCAAGATGCACGAGCCACGGTTCAGTGCTCCACTCTGTTACCTGGGGCTGCTGCCTACCTCAGCAATACACAAGCATTAAGTGGGACACCAGACTCAGAAGTAATGGTGTCATTTGTTTTTGGAGATCATTGAGTGAGGGAGGGGAAGGAAATTATCATGGCCGGCCACCTGCTGTATGCGTTTCTGCACGACGAAAGCCGAGTACATTCCTAAACCACTTTGCCCAAAGCTGCCACAGTCTCAGTCTGTTTACTTTTTGTTCTTATTGCTCATTTATCAGCGTTACACATTCTGTTCATTTGCTATGAGCTCACATATGTCACCCCAGCTGAAGTGCTCATCTCGGCCTGTGCCAGTTTGAGTGTTGTCTCAAGTTGTCTCGTCTGTTCGCTTGCAGTGAGATGACTGTGGAGTGCGTACTTGAGCTCCTAATGCCCAGAACCAACCCAGCAGCTCAGTCTTAGAATAAACATTTTGCTCTCTGCCTAGAGGGTAGTGGAAAGCTTTTTTCCATAGCAGAGGTTAGCCTGGTTTAGAACCAGCATGCAGTGTGGGGGTGCTGGGAGGTCTCCCACAGCACACAGGCCCCTGTCACTACCTGCCTTTCTGATGCTGATAGATGAAAATCTAATTAAAAAAGCCATCTAAAAACCCATTACAATATCTGTCTCTAGGTCTTCATCTCTCATTCATAAAATCTAATTTAGGATAGTGCAAAGTTATTTAAGGACAAGATTCTACTTTAATCAATACAAGTTGCGCCTTCTGACACCATAAAGAAGATGGTGCCATAAAACTGTGATGACACCCCGGAGTTAATTCTCACTGTAGTCATTCTCCTTGCACAGTCAATTAGGCACGGGAGTCTTTACTCCTGCGTGTTTAACCTCACAAGGTCTTTTCAAGACATGTGTTTGAAAATCCCAATATTGACATTACTGGAAAACTGCTGTGTGGGTCACACAGCGTATCGCATGTGGACCAGGTGTTGTCTACCTGTCCAGCACACACACTACAGACACAATTTGTTGTAATGTGACAAGTTCTTCTCAATCCCGTCCATGTTTGACGTTATATAATTGTGACAGATCACCAACAGAGATGTTGACACTGACACACACACACACACACACACACACACACACACACACACACACACACACACACACACACACACACACACACACACACACACACACACACTTGTCATTCTCTTGTTGACATGTTGCTGTATCACCGTACATCACACTGTGATGGCACACAGACACAGGCAGTGACTGCTACACACATACACACCTGTCTGGTGACTGTCAGGGCAGCAGCATTGTCCCATTTGTCATGATCCCCTTTGCATTCTCCGCCCAGTGGGACACTGACATGCCAGCAAGGCAGTAACTGACGTGTCCATTGTGTTTGTGTAAATCAACCCCCTTGGCTAATAAAGTATGGCTGCCTGGCCCATTGTGTATGAGAATGGTAACACCTGCTTGGAGGGAAGATGCAGGCTACTAGCATCACATCGTAGCGTCCTGGATTCTGTAGGAGTGGCCTGGGCTCTTTGGCCTGAGATAACACTGCAAAGCCATTTATGAACACAGTGACTGCTGTTTGGTTCAGTCCTGAACCAGCACGGGTCACCTGATCCTACATCATCCTATTATAATCCTATCAGGGTGCTACAGCGGTTAGTATGGTTACGTCATAAAGTCACTGAGGGAAGGAAGGGGCCACGTTCGGTACTCCCAATCCCATCTCCCCAGAATTATCATCACACTCTTAATCTACAGTATTATGGTGCCTTTCTATTTCAGCTGTCCACAACAGCTACTGTGAAGCACATTTAAATGATCAGTCTAGTCTTTTTGTCTCTCTGTACTGCACAGCCTGCTCTGAGAGACACTGAAGCCCAACCCCGATAGTCTGGAGTTGTTTACTGAGCTATACACCTATGTGCTATGGATCTATGTGCATTAGATCTATGTGAAGGAGAACACTCACTATCTCACTATCATTCCTCACAATGGGGCAGAGAAGGGTTCACTCTGGACAGGTCTCCAGTCCGTCACAGACCTACACTTTTGCATGTCTTTGGAATGTGGGAGGAAAGCGGAGTAAACTCGTACGCACACAAGAACATGCAAACTAAACACAGAAAGGCAGCGCAGCAACCCTGGAATTGCACATTCATTTTCAGACCTTTTGGTGTGATGCAAGAGTGAGAACCACTGCACTACTGTGCTGCCCTTAAACACAACAAATATACTATTTAAAGTTATAGTTTAGAATACACCTCAAATTCACTAAAGGCACTGTGGTGAGACTTTTCATGTGCATTTTACTTGATGTGGTTTCAGCGAGTTATTTTGTTCTGTCCCCTTGAAAATAAAGACGTGCAGCTTGTGTGAGGTTCATATTAGTATGAAATTGGATGTGTAATTACCTGGGTTTTCACTTGTTCTGATAAAACTAATATCCTAAAACATAATTGCTTGTTGCAGCAGCACCCTGAGCTTCTGTTGCAGTTTTTTTTTTTGTTGCGTAATAAAGTGCTTTGGTGAATGCATCCTAATAAAAGTGGGCACAGTGGAATTATCACTGTTGCATTTATTAGCATTTGTGCAGAGGACCACGCAGCTTGTTTCAGGTCATTACACACAGACAGAGGACATATCTAGTGTCTCATTTACGACAGCAAACATCATACAGTACAATTCAAATTCTCTCTTAATGCAATGTGACTGTACAGCACACACTAAAAATCAGAGTCTCCTTGAAGATCGGCATGACAGTTCTTGTTTAAAGGACATCACCTACAACTTCTCTTGCTCATTTGAAGGTTGACTCAACCGTCGCCCATGCGGCTCAGAACGCGCAGCCTCAGCCCATGCACTTCATTCTAATTCTGTCATGATAGCGTTATGATAGCTAATGAGTCTGCTCTCTGTCTCCGCCCTGTGGAAGAGTGATGTCCGCAAGGCATCTGAGCATATAATGGAAATGGAGAGCAGGGAGCCACCGCCGTCTGTGTGATTAAAGGTGGATTTATTCTGCTGCGCAACCTGTGTGGGAACAAAAGTGCCGCCGTCACCCTGGAGTTTGTGGAGCGGAAGCAGGAGAGGTGGAGAGAGGACAGGGTGTAATATAAATGATTAATTATGCGTGTGAGCCAATTAGGACAGAATAGGGGAGAAACGTAGGAAGCCAGTTCCTTCAAATGTGAGCCACCAACCAAATGTGACAGATTTATATGCATCCAATTCTGCCCACTGTTGATTTTGCAGTTTGTGCCAAACTTCTATCTTGTGAACACACATTGATGAACAAACACCGTTTGTGGTTTCCAGTTTCCTCTCACAGACTCTAAACTGTTTCTGTTTCCACTGATGCTTCTCATCTTCAGCCAGTGATGTGTATCTGTTAAGCATCTTGCTGTCATCACTGTTGAATGACTCCTGCCTGAAGTAAGCGCAGTCCTGCTAGAATCATGGGTTCACCACTTTGCACTGGCCTCTGCCTGAAGCTTGCTGTCAAAAATAAATATGAAATAAATAATACATCCAAGTCTATAGTTGAATGTTTTAATAACAGTGTGAGAAGTGAGCTACATTTAATCATCTTAATATGGCTTAGTTATATATAGTTTACAGAATGCGGAGAGAATCTCTCAAATGGTGAGGAGCCCAAAGCCTCAGCGCTGCGTCAGACGGTGCTGTAAGCAGCATTTAGTTTCTATAGGCACGAAGCCTCGCAGGGCAGCCGGGTCAAACATCACGTTTTCCACTCCAAGGGATCCAAGGTCGAGGTCGCCCCTTCATTCCTGTGACTTCTCACTTGTACAAAGGCAGAAAGGGTGAACTCTGTCTCATTCATCACAGCTGCCTCCTGTTTTGGCATATAGGTCTGCATTGCTGCTGTGTTTATTATTTATGAAGCTTCCCAGATGAAAGAGACATAGAGATCCTTTCAGATTAGAAGAGAGATGAGCTGACAGGCGTGATGGATCAGCAGGAGGATTTGGGTTTGAACACATAAACAACAGAGGTATAGACAGAGATGAATTTGATGACAGATGTGCAGCATGCGTACATGAACCTACTGACTTTGCTTGTTTGTTCTGATTTTCACTGTATCTCACTATTTGTTGGGTTAGTACAGCAAATCTGTACTCATGATGTATAGTGTGTTGGAGGCAGAATAGAGAGGAAGCTAGTACAGCTTGTTCATGATGTTAGTGCCAGCAAGGTGAGCAGGGTCTGAAAACGCTGGACCCGGTTGCATCAGCGTTTGTCTTGGTGAGCTCTGAGCAGCAGCTCTGTGGTTCCTGTTCATGCAGTGCCAGCAGTGTGTCGTGTAGCTCTCCGCAGATAATTACTGGGACTTGTCAGCGTGCTTCTCACACACGCTGTTCTGCCTGAAACAATGTTGGTTATTTAATGAGACCCATGACGCACTCTATTCTCAGTATGATTAATGGGTTGTTGAGTGTGCCCTATGCACCGTGCCACTTGTTGGTTGGTTTAAAGAAGGATGCACGCTGGAGTGATTCACACATATGAACCGAATACGTACAAATAAACACACACCTTCTTCCATGTAAACTGGGTCAGTAGAAGCTGGCGTCATTTGTTCTGAATCATAACCTACTTCGCAGAAATAGGTTCCCAACAAATCCACATGGAGCACAGCTACTACTTAAGATGATTGACTTGTGTTGTAAGCCAGCAGTTATCAAGATTCATCTGCTCTCGTTCTCTGTCGTATATGCTTTGACCATTTCTGACGTCGTTTTTAGAAAATACAATTGCAATTCACACATTTTTACAATTTCCCCTCACTGCATTCATTTAAGAGCAATTCAAATGAAGTTGTCGTAAAAAAGAGCCTCCAGGGTGAAGTTTACTTTGCACAGCTGAATAGGTGGAAATGATAAAATCATCATCGAGTACTGCTTTAAATCCTCTTTTCATAGAGGGTCGGCTCCAGTGCAGCGCAGCGTCAGGAACCCGTCGTCATGTCAGAGCCACGTCTCCAGCTGCTGACGTGAGGCTTGAACATGAGGAGATAATAGCTGACTTCTCTAACGCTGGGTGAAGCCAGTCAGCGTAGTGACAGTAGGCGCTGTTCATATTTATCCACTTTCAGTTAGGCGGCTTGACCTGTAGTAATGACTTCGTTAGATTCAGATTAGAGCGCTGGCATTCAAATCGCTGACACATCAGGTTCTTATTCAAAAACCTGAGCAGATGTAGAAGCCGCACAGGTGAAAATGGAGGAGCAGCCAAACTGAGGCAAATAAACTGAGTGACACAGAGACCCAAAAAAGCTGCTCCCGTCCTGGTTGAGGGGTAAGACACACCCCCCAGTCACTAATCCAGTGGTATGTTCAGTAATGAGAAGCGAACAGAAGGGGATGAGCGATTGAAGAAAGTGCCGGAGAGAGAGGTTGAGTGTTTGTAAGTGGGTGAGCGGATGGACGGAGGGAGGGATAGAGTTCATTACATCGGAATTAGTACCGACATAGACACAGATTCAGAGAGAGCGGACGGCGGCAGGCCAGCAGACAGCAGAGGCTTTTACATGGGAACACAAGTTGTCTTCATTGCATGTGGCCCTGACAGTCCTCTTGTGTTTGCTAGAGTGGCTCCAGGCTTTGCTAAACATTTACTGAAAACTTATTTTCAGAAACATCAGCTTTAGTGTCAGCATCAGTATTTAGTTTTATTCTATATTTCCTTAGCAGCCTACTGTGCATGGATCTATCACGCAGGGAGAACAGTACCCGATATACAGTGTATGTATGTGTTGTCATACATTAGCAGAGGCGGTCACATTAATTTGCTCATTTTTATTACAGAGGGAAAGAGGTAACAGACAAACGGGCAAAGAGTGGAGATGAAATAGAGATGCAGAGGGAGTTAGACTCTAAGAAGCAAAGGGACAGAAATGGGCTGCTGAGAGACACCCCAAGGAGGAACACAGAGGGAGAACAAAAGGAAACCCTGGGTGAAGAGCAAGTTCAGTGAAAAGGTAGATCTGGCAGAGCGACGGCGAGAGAGAACCTGTGTGGTGACGAGCGAGAGAGCTTCACCGAGGAAGCGGAGTGAGAGAGGGAGAGAGCGCGCTGAGCGGGGGGGAGTCTCAGCAGCAGCAGCAGCAGCAGCAGTTTGAGCGCTCAGTCAGACCGGCTACAGCTGTGGATCACACACAAGCTGCTGTTGCTCGAACAGGCCCCAGAGACTCACTGGGACACAGGCAGCGAGGGAGAAGAGGAAAGACGGACCAAGAGGAAGAGCCAGAGCCAGACGCACAGCGGAGGAGCAGGAGAGGGGAGGACCGGGGGAGGCACCGAGCAAAGCTCCGGAGCCTGAACCCTTTGACGCTGTGGGAGCACTGGGGGCCGGCAAGTGACAGCGTGGTCCGGGGGGAGGAGGAGGAGGAGCGACAGGAGGCGCAGAAGGAGACGAAGAGGCCACAGGGGCACGGTGACGGTGCCGACGGTCCCCATCGTGGTGCCGCCTTCGCCCTTTCCGTCTCTGGGGGAGAGCGGAGGGGGGAGGACGGCCGACGGGGTGGCAGGACGGGGGAGCGCGGATGGCGGACGGGCACGGGGGGGCAGCTGGGGGGGGGCGCGGGACGCCCGCTGGGAGGTGCCCGTGGGCCGGGGCTCCTGGGCCGAGCAGATGAGCGAGATGTCGCTGAGTGGGCGAGACAGCCTCCCCCAGGAGGGGGGGAGGAACGCCAGGGTCCGACGCGCCGTCCGCATCTCCTCCCTCGTGGCTCAGGAGGTGAGTGGGAGCAGTGCGTTTGTGTGTGTGTTTATGTGTATCCTGTTCAGGGAAAGATTATACAATCAGAAAATGAAAGTGTGAAGAGGCCTGTGTGTGTGTGTGTGTGTGTGTGTGTGTGTGTGTGTGTGTGTGTGTGTGTGTGTGTGTGCGTGACGAGTGGGAGATGTGAGTGTGGCGGGAGAAGCAATCCGCCGAACAACATGCGACGCGTATTACAGACGTGAGGCTGGATTTGTTGTAGCGGCCGTCTGAGCTCTGGGACATGTGACCCTTGACCTCATCACCGGTGGCTCCTTGTAACGTACATGTCCACAGAGTGACGCTGATTGTTTGTGAGGGAGACTGGACAAGAACAGTTCAGACGTGTGCGCTCTCGTCCCATTGACCTCACTTTGTACCGTAGCGCAGCCAGTACTGTCAGAGGAAGGAAGCCCTCAGCTCTCATTATGTCCCAGTGTCCTAAGACAGAGAACATCAATTACCTCATTGATGGGTTTATCACAAACAGCTAATTTTACACTATAAAGAGTTTACACCTGTGTATGTTTCAGTTCTGTCGGTCTTAAATGCTTAAATGTTTTTTCCACTGTACTGTAGCATGTCAAAGTGTCTGAATGTGTACAGTACCATGATGGTCCAAGTCCAGCACCTGAGGCCCGCGGTGCTTGTGACAGGATGAGAACTCACTGAGCCCAAAGGCTTTCACACTGTTCATGTGTGCAGGTAGTTCTTCCCCTTTAGTCTCAGTCTAAAGGTGTAATGCACATATGTCTGCTACCGGCCCGTGACAACAGAGCCCACAGTTGAGTCCCAGGTAATGAAGGCTGATGGCAGGGGGAGTTCTGCTTATATGGTTTTATTGGAGACATAATACAAAATGAGCATGAGGGTGAATTTGATGGAAATGAACAGCTACCAGTCGTTATTAGAAAAGAACAATTTTCCACCTAATTAGAAAGAGACTAAACGCCAGGGATAAGCAACCCATGACGTCATGTGACTCATTTTAACATGATGCACCATAAAAGAGAATTGTGTAACAATTCAGTGGCTACTGTAACGCACACAGTCCCCTTGTGTATCTGTGTGTGACTAAACGTCGTCTGTGGAGAGAAGCGGCGCATCTGCACCGAAATATCTGGGAACATCGGGTCCGAAGGTGCACTGAACCCAGCTCCTCCGCTCCACGCTGCCTTTCTTCCCGCTCCTCCATCAGCGCCGCAGCTGAGGACGACCCGGCCCGGGCCGACAACAGCCGGACGGCTCCAAATTTAGCGAGGCGACGCAATCGAGTGTGTGCGTTGGAAGGGGCCGGCGGGGTTGAGCTTAGAGCCGGGCCCTCGCCCGCCGTTCTTCAAGTGTTCCCATTCAGGCTGCTACAGTATGTAAACACCGGAGGCATATTTGTTGATAAAGTAGGCTTTTTCACAGTGTGTGTGCGTGTATTGGCGGTTTAAAGGTGCCTGTTTAATCCCAGCTGGAGAGCGCGTCGCGTCCTATTCTAACACTGTTCTTCCTTCACATGTTCACGTTAGCGTTACTGTAATAACAGTGTAATAACAGTGTAATAACAGTACTGTAATAACAGTAATAACAGTTGGCCTGCGGCCAACGCAGCTGTTTATTGTATTGCCTGCCCAAAGCTGACCTCATGTGGCTGAGCAGGTGCTCACAGTCTCGTCAGCACGGCGAAGGGTGCACAAACACGCTACAAACCCCACCGCCACGTTCAACCCTGTTTTCCAGTAGCAAAGCCACGCTTTTATTTGCGACAGCACATATAGATAAATAAGATGAGATAGATGTGTTTTTGCCTTCAGGCAGAGCACGAACAGCCTCCGAACCGACGACACTGAGGCAAAATAAATCAGTGTACGACATGACTAATGGCTTTTTTTTATTTGCCCACAGTAAAAGTTGTGTTTTCAGGCTCGAGGAGTGTCTGGTCATAAAACGAGAGGAAAAGTAGGAGAAGGGACGTGAAACAAACCATCCTGTGTATCACTTTTACAGTAGAAGTAATGTCCCTGAATGCAGCAGTCGAAAGCAGAACTCGGTCCAGCTTGTTTTCTGTGTCTGTGAGCACAGTACACACACACACACACACACACACACACACACACACACACACACACACACACACACACACACACACACACACACACACACACACACACACACACACACACACACATGCTATCATGATATGTGCCAGTATTAAACTCATACACGCGGTGATGATCATGGTCTTTGTCTAACACATGAGGCATTGCTTTATGTAGGCTAAGATGCTAAATAGCAGCTGCTTCCCCTTATTGCTCTTGAGGGGATTTGTGGCTGTGCTGCTCAGTCTCCCCATGATGAATTAGACCAATGCATGTGACGACTGGCCATTTGTCTCCACGTTGGAACATTAGGCCGTAGATTTATGTTATGTTTGTAAGTTGTAGCGTGCTTCCCCTTTTGTAAAGGTGCAAAACACTATGACCTGATTCAAATGATGCTGTAGTTAGTGATGCCTAGAAGCTGCCTGGCTTAAGTTGTTGAACTGAGATGTGCAGGTGCTTCACATGATCATTTCCACATTCATTATTGTTTTCTGCTCTTCTTTTGTCATGTCATGGTCTAGTTGTCCCTGCGTCATTCCCACTCGGTCCAGTTGAGTTGCGCTCCTTTCTTCTGTGTCTGTGTGTGTAAGTGAGGGATTTCCCTGGAGGAGTGTTTCTTTGGCCTCCCACAGGAGCGCTGCTCTTTCCCTCTTTCTGTCTGGAAGGTGATTGGAAGGCTGTCGTATTCCCTGCTGCTTAGTGTGCTGGGCTCCAGGGAGTGTGGCTGACGATGGACACTTTGAAGCGTAAGGGCTGTGAAGGACACTTGCTCTTTGGCTTTTCAAAGGCATTGGCCAAGTAGAGGAAGCAGACTGGTGCTTATGTAGTCTAGCGTGGTGTTCATGTCTGCAGGACAGTTGCCTTTCTTTCTTTCTTTCTTTCTTTCTTTCTTTCTTTCTTTCTTTCTTTCTTTCTTTCTTTCTTTCTTTCTTTCTTTCTTTCTTTCTTTCTTTCTTTCTTTCTTTCTTTCTTTCTTTCTTTCTTTCTTTCTTTCTTTCTTTCTTTCTTCCTTTTTTACAACAACAATAATAATAATAATAATAATAATAATAATAATAATAATAATAATAATAATAATAATAATAATAATAATAATAATAATAATAATAATAATAATAATAATAATAATGCTAAGCTGTAATAAGAAACTATTTCCTTTTCAAAGAGATCAGGACAGGAGGAGGTGATTCCAGTGATTAATTACCTGGCATGCTTCTTTAGTCTGTGTCTGGAGTCTGAAGTGGCAAATAGTGTGTCTGTGTGCATGCTTGTGTTTGAGAAGCGGCTGCTGAGCCTCACGCAGCTCAGGTTGTGTGTGTGGAGGCGTCCCCCTCATGAGAGACAGAAGGCGGTGTTAGAACCAGGAGGAAGCGCTGAACACAAGCACACAGGCTGGCCAGACTGAAGGTGGCAGACACAGGATGGAACACACAGTTTGTTTTGTCCCTTATACACAACAAGAGCTACATGAGAAACAATCTTACACCCAGGGCAGTGAAAGCATCAGAGATCCTCCCTTAGAATCCAATCAATACTCGTCCAGCTGCCTCCCACAGTGCACTGATGGTGATGATAACTTGTCCTCTCCAGCTCCTGCAGGTGCAGAAGTTTTTGTTATCAATAATAAAGGACATTGTGAGGTGTATATTATGACATCATGACATCCTTTATTATAATACTGTTTTGTATTCCATACACAATACGCGTTCTTTTCCCTCTTCCTTCCTTTGCTTCTCTCTGCTTTTGTGTCATTCTGTCAGCTTGACTGGCTTTGTCAGGTGTGAAGGTGGCACTTTTTTCTCTGCGTACCTTCATATTCTTTACCTGGCAGCACTAGTGACACGGGGAGAAATGAGCTACTTCCTCTGCCGCTGCAGTGATTCATTCCACCATGGTCAATAGTGTACTGTAAGTCTGACAGTTCATGGTGGAGCCCACAGTGAGGCTCAGATCCTTATGTTACACCATGTGTGTGTGTGTACTTGTACTTGCATCGAAGTGAAAACCGAAAAGTGTATTTTCCAAAGTGAGGACTTTTCATCCGGTCCTCACTTCTTTGAAGGCCTGTTTGAGGGTTAAGATGTGATTTTAGTGCTGAGGTTAGAATAAAGTTTTGGTTCGGATTGGAGCAAAGGTTAGACGTCTGCCTTTAGTTGTGATGGTTATTGTTAAGGTAAGAAGCTAGGGAATGCATTGTCAATGGAGATCCTCACTTCCATGCAAGTACAAGGGTGTGTGTGTGTGTGTGTGTGTGTGTGTGTGTGTGTGTGTGTGCACATCTGTATGCAGCCACACTCTTTCCCAGTGGAGGCTGCACAGACCCAATTAGTGTTTGACTGCATCTCTAAACTCTTGGCACTTTGTTGTCATTGCTCTCGTTTTGATAAAGGTTAGAAAAGGGAAGCTGGCAAGTTTGCAGCTCTGTTTTAGAGACGTCTGTTAAAGTCTGAGACTCTTTCACATCTGTTTCTGTGCCGCCTTTGCATCATCTCTAATGGTTGATGTCAGCCAGCTGAAATACCATGATGGTTTAGTGTTGTGCTATTTATTTAATGTAAAATCTAAAGTTCAAGCACCACATTCAGGTATTTCACCCTCCTTGGCTGCCAGTAGATCACTTGTTAAGCTGACATGACTGGAGGACGGTGTCTGTCCTGATAGATGGACAGTGCTCCTGGATGAGCTCTGGGCGTTTCCACCCCCTGAGAGGTTGTTGGCCAAGGTCTCCCGTCACAAAGACGGGGCGGCACACGGCCGTTCATCACCCTCTGTGACAGGGCTCTCTTCACTGTCGCGTCTGCCAGTCGTCCCGTGCTCGTTCCTCAAGGCGCTAAATGGCTCAGAGGGGGCGGGGCCGTCATCACGATGAGGCGTTTTACAGGACGAGCCTGTCGCCCTGCGCTGGTTATTAACCATGAACTGGGTAGTTATGAATTATTGTACGAGTTTGAAGTGTCCAAGGTCTTATATATATACAGTACTGTATGTGTGCATGTTTGCTTTAGACTTTGAGGCCTTTAGTTCCTATTTGTAACCACAATGTCGTTTGGTCTGTTGTGGTTTCAGTGAAACACTTTGAGTTCCTTTAACTTGTGTATTGGTAAATATACAGTAGCAGGATCTTTTCGTCTTTGTCCAAACACTGTATCATTCCTCTGCAGGTACTACACAATGTATTTATACATGAATTATTACAAATTGGTAAAGAATTTCCTTGAGTGATTCTGAACAACAGCAGTGGTGCGTTTTGTATATCAGAGGTTTACTATTGGACTGGATAAGAGGTTAATTTGGTTGGAAGAGTGAGCTAAAACCTGTTATATCTGTGGAACTAACTAGACCAACTGTGCGCAGGGTAGAGATAACAGAACAGAGTGCATGGAGGCTTGTTGTTTGCTGTGACTGGACACTCACCAGTTGTTTGTGGGACCTGAAAAATAATGGACTCACTCAGAAGAATACAGCATCATCAACCTAGAAGAGAAGATATTAAAGGGCCCTGCTCTCTGATAGATTTCTCAGCCGTCCTTCCCCCTGGCAGGTGCTACAGGCCATTAGCAGGAAAGACGAATGACCCCCCCAAAGCCAGGCAAACTATCAGCCATTCCTTTTTTTAAAAGGTATGTCAGTTCCGAAGTTTTTGTTTTCCAGTGACTGATAACCTGTTGTCAGCCAAACATCTCACCTCAGACACAGTTTGAGGTTAAATTACGTTTCAATAATTATTCTCGTTAACAAACAAATAAATATGGTTCTGTCAAGTGATGTGCTGTGACTCTGTGGGGAGAGGGAGAACAGATAATTGGTTCACAACCTGGACCAGTGGTTAAGCTGCATAGAAGTAAAAATGAAAACCATGCAGACTGAATGGAGTCACATGGGGGGGCCTGACACACAGCACCTTGATGCTGTGTTGTGATCTCCCAGCCAGGGAGGGGAGCTGCTGACTCCCAGATAAAAACAACAGTCCATTTACTGCTCCTCCGTCGATCAGGATCATGCCTGGGTTTGTCTGGAAGTGGTGAAAGAATTTATCAATGCCACCGCTGATTTACTGTCTTCTACTAATAAACCTTGTGTCCAGGACAAGCTTTGTGTGTGTTCTTATAGTGGTCTTCTTTAATGAATCTCACATTTCCCTTGTCAAATATTTTAACTAGTATTACATCACTTCTCCAGCTCTATCACCATCTATGGTCATGGATGTTCATGAATGTTAAAAAAACCTCCTTGAGCCTCATGATTCAAGTATTCATATAACCATATGTGTGTGTGTGTGTGTGTGTGTGTGTGTGTGTGTGTGTGTGTGTGAGTGAGAGTGAGGACAGGTGCAAGTCCTATAAGTAGCAGTGCAAACCCATAATCAGTTCATTTATCACTAAGCCAGCTGGGTCCTAATTACGAAGCAGCTGTGTCTTTGTCTTTTCTTAGTAAGAAGAGCAACAATGGTTCAAGACTAGCGGTCGATTGTTAAGCTGGTCTAAATTTGCCGCTTACCCAGGTAGTAGTCAGAGAGGAAGTCACTGCTCAACTGATCATGATATGATTAATCCAGCCACAGTTTCAGTTTCAGCGAATCACAGAAGTCTGTTCCATGCAGTGAATAATAACGTGTGTAGTTTAGAGCCGTGGGTGTTGAGGCTCCGGAGCGCTTGCAGTGTTGCCCGTTTAATGGAATTCATTTCATCCCTCTCCTCTACGTCCAAATCACCAGAGTAATCTCAAAGCGCTTTATATTCTCTGCTCCCGGTTTCACACATATACGACACCCAGCTGAGGGGAACCAGGCTCGCCAGCCTCGACTGCTGGTGGAGACTGCTCCAAACTTAAAATGCATCTTTCTCCAGGTGCTGCATGTGTCAGGCTGGGAGTTTGTCTTGGCTGGTTGGCGCCCTGTCAGTGTGACGGCGGCGGGGCTTCCGTGTCCACCTGAGCCTGTTTAGCATCCTAGAGCATAATGAGCCCACTCGCCCCGGGTGCCTGAGCCGAGCAGCACTTGTCTGCTCCGTGACCTTTGAGGCTTTGTGTGCCACCACATTACACACGTACAGACGCAGACGGATGGAGGGCAGGCAGGGGCGACTGTCACTGTGAATCTCTGTGTGAGTATCAGGTCCAGCGTCTGCGACAAATGTTCCTTGAATGACGGCGCACGAGCATCGCACTCTGCTGTGTTGTTGTGTCATGTTGTGTTTGTCTCCTGCCGTCGGAGGCGGTGCTGCGGAGCCACCAACTGGGAGTCGTGTGTTGGTATTGGCAGACGCTTCTGCCCCAGTAAACAGACCCCCGCGCCTGTTTCTCTGGCTGCTCCAGTGCCCACTGTCTTATACAACCAGGGAGAATATGCGGCTGATGCTGATGCCATTAAACCATTAGACCAGTCGGGCTTTTTCTCAAGCATCCGCACGTTATCCTTACTGTTGTTTCACAGTCAAGTCTCACTTGTGAAATATATAGGATCCTGCAAAGTCTGTTGGACTATTGGAGTTGAATTTAAAAAAAGAAACAAGTTATAGCAGTTGTAGCAACAGCTGTTTTTATTTTAACTCCAGTTTATAGTTTGTAGGTTGTTGCTTAGGAATCTGTGAGATGCAGAATACGGTCGTCTCTAGCTGTGTGTGGTGTCTGCCATTATTTTCTACTTCACTGTCTCCCTCCCCCCGGTCTCTCTCTCTCTCGCTCTCTCTCTCTCTCTTTCTCTCTTCCTTCCTCTCTGATTATCCTCAACAGAGCATCTCATCTCTTTTTGTGCAGAGGGTAATTCTTCCTCCTCCACTTCACCAACACACGTTTTTTTTTGTTTTTTTTTTTCTCCTCCGTTATAATTCTCTCTCTCTCCTCCACTCTTTGGAGCAGTGGTAATACCAGCAGCAGTGTAACAGCTTAGCGGCTCCCTCCACCAGAAATGGAAAGCAACTCTCCTGTTGCCATCTCCACGTTCTGTTTTTTTCCTCCTCTTTTCCTCTTCATTTCGGTGTATTCAATGAGGACGCGCTGCCGTCGGCCAGAACGCTACCGGGAGGCGGGGGCAGTCGAAGACACTCACTGATGCCAGTGGTGTTTTAATAGGAACCATGGGCCAGCTGAGAAGTGATGTGAGCCATGCAGACGGACGACAGAGCACAGACTCCAACTGAGCGGAGGTTCAGTTGCATCAGCTGGATGTTTGCTAGACTACCAAACCGTGGGAGCCCTTTCTGTGAGTGATCCGGTAAGAAGAAAAGCCTAAAAGCTCTACCCATTAAGGAGCGGAGTGATCAGCGCCTCCCATGTGACATCTGACAGCGTCTCCAGGCATGCGGCTCGGCCTGAGCCCCGCTTTGCCTTCGGGGCGACTCGTGACGGCGTCGCACGGTCCAACCCCAGCGTGGGCTCCTGCAGAGGGTGGACGCAGGTCCTGGCGGAGCCGCCCCGGAGCTGAGCCCGCTGCGGGGAGCTGCCGCTGAGGACCATGGTCCTGCCGTCGCTGCTCGAGCTCCTTAACGTCTTCCTGCGCCAGTCCAGCGTCACCAAAGCCGCCGCCGCCGCCGATTGCTGCCGCCGCGCGTCCTGCTGCCCGGCCGCTCTGATGCCGCGCCCGCCCGGCCCGCCGCCCTCCTGCCGCCGCGGGTGGGAGGCGCCAGAGCCCCCGCGACACCTCAGTGAGGGGAGAGAGGTGAGACGGAGCGAGGCCAGCGAGGTGACCGGGAGGCGAGATCAGTGTTTGTGCTGTGCAACAGAATAGTAGGATGTTTCCTGCGATAAGCAAGGTTTTGAGTGTTGCACAAGGTACTTTTATTTGACACAGATATCAATCTAATCTCAGTGCAGTCCCCGCAGAAGCAGAGACTAGAGCAGCAGGCCTCACAGCTCAAAGCCATTTCTGCACAATTGATGGCCGTATGGTCTCATTGGACATTTCACATTCGACTGAATGTTTTATGTCACAGTTGGAGGCACGTGTTTTACAGTATATTTCCCAGCAGAAAGGTCTGTTGCAGTGGCCTCGTGGATGTAACGCTTCATTCTCTATGGGCACAAATTAGCTGAGAATCTGTTGAAGCTGCTGCTGCGGAGCATTTGGTAGCCGGATCTTTTTTTGTTTGAGTGTTGATATCGGCCCCTTCGTGCTGTTCTTGGCTTGTTCTTTGTCCTGCTATGGCTCCAGGCCGAACGGAGTCACTCTCAGTCATGTCAGATTAACCAGCGGGACATTAGTGACCAAACAAGGAGTGAAGCCACTGCTGCATTAAATGTTTCTAACTATAGAGGAAAGATAATTCAACTCTGAGTGTCGATGAAACTTGGACTGAATTCTTAAATGTTGATGCACATTTAGTGCTCCACTCTGTGAGTAACGATTCTATGTGAAGCCAATGATCAAGAAGATGGAGACTGACCGGTACAGCTGACTTTATGCTGGAGCCACAAACACCGTGCTGAAGCTACATCCTCCTGTCTCCTGCTCCTCAGATGCTGTATGTCGACTAGTCATGGATCAATGGTCAAACAGCACATTCTCACCTACTCTGCAGAGTATGTAGTCGTGATACACACTGGCTGTCAGATATCCAATTTTGGTTCCGTCTCCCTCTCTTTCTCGCCTCTTCTCTGATTCTCTTCCTCCTACACAGCTTTCAGACCGGCTCTGTTTGACACCTGAAAGCACCCTTCGCTTTAAATGTACCTGCTGCCGGTGTTAAAAGTTATGCAAGAGTTTGGCAGGACCAGAAATAGGACAAAGACGTGGACACTAATTACATCAAATGTTTTATAGGCAATTAAAATAAAAAATCACCTACACAGTTGTACAACATTTCTGACCATACATGAACATCCTGTCTGTCCTGGCATGAGGAACATAGCTGTACAGTATACCTATAATGGCCACCATAAGGTGGAAGGGACGAAGGGCTCAAATCCAGGCAAGTAATAGTATTATAGCAGAAGTCTTCATTTAATCTACAATGAAAATAATTGGGAAAGAGACACAAAATCATGGGCTGCCGAGGGAAACAACACGTTTCAAGAAAGCTTGAAAGTGTCTTCATGTAGGAAGTGGCACAATATGGAGAGGAGCTGCAACCTGCTCGAGGGCAGCGATGCAGGTGAAGCCTGAAGTTGATCAGAGAGGCTGGAATCACAAACAGGAAATGGCCAGAGACTATGACACTATGAGATTGTGGAAGGAGTGAAGAAAACAGTGACTCAAAGTGGCTTTGATTAGTTTTGTGTTTTTGTTTTAGAAATGGTCTAAATTGCTCTGTTGTTTAGGTTGATTATAGCTGCAACATTCAAAGCCGTGATTGCAGCAGAATTCTACCCCTGCATTCAAACAGAGAGCAGGAGGATGACGTTCTGATAGCATGCATACCTGATAAAGCTCAGATCAACTAAAAGGCTACTGAAATGAGCCTTTCAAGGGAACCTTTTATTGGAGTTCATTAAAACTCATTCTGTGCTCATCACAGCATTTAAAGCACTAGATAACACATTCATGGAGTAGGTGCAGTCGAACCTGCTGGAAATGAGGCAAACAGAGCCTGGTGCACAAAGCTGGAGGTTGAGACATCAAGGCTGAGTGAAGCAGTCTGACTGCAGGCTTCCCTGACTCCCACACAGTTCCCTGAAGCCTTTGGAAAAGACACATTTCTTCCCTCTGTGCATGTGTGCGTGCCTCTGTGTGTGTGTGTGTGTGTGTGTGTGTGTGTGTGTGTGTGTGTGTGTGTGTGTGTGTGTGTTTGTGTGTGTGTGTGTGTGTGTGTGTGTGTGTGTATGTATGTGTGTATGTGTGTGCTTGCGGTTACTGTACATTGAAGTATGGCCTAATAAACTTGTTTTTCTACCAAAGTGGGGCCCTATGGCCACTTGTGGGGCCTTTTGGCTGGGCCCCACAAGTTTTAGAGGGTCAAGATTTTATGTTAGAGCTGAGGTTAGGATTGAGTTTTGGTTCAGATTAGAGCAAGAGTTAGATGTCTCCCCTTAGGATGTGATGGTTAGGGTTAAGGTAAGGGAAGGAGCTAGGGATTTATATTATTTTAAATCTATAAATTTATTATATTATTATTATTATAGATTAGCCCTGACGCCCCCACCAAAGTGGAGGTGGTGGTACAGTAATGACAGGCTACGGTTTAAAAACACTCCCTCTCTCCCCTCTGCGTACTTTCTTGGCTCAGATCTGGGATTAGGAACCTACTGAGTCTTAATATGCACCGAGCCTCTGTCATCAAACTGTGAGAGCTGCATTTCCTAGTGAGAGGCGTCAGAAAAGGATGACGGGAGAGGGAGGAGAAGGCTGGAGGCTGACAGTGGACTTAGGCTTTGCTGGGATTATCACATACTGTCGATGAGGCTTGTCCTCACCTCCAAGTATCAGTTCATGTGAAATTTTCTGTATGTTTAATATTGTATAGAGTCAAGACCAGCTAAGATGTGATGCAGCTATGTTTAGCAGGAAACAGGAAGTGAGGGAGGGATGGAGGGAGTAAGGTGTGAGTGAGTGAGACCAGTCGTCACTGCTGCTCCCTGCATTGTTGGATGAATGTAATGTGTTTTGGTAATTATTTCACTCACCTTTTGTAATTTTAGATCTGCATTAAATACACAGTAGTGTTCTTCCTGTCTGTAGGTTGTTTTAAAATTGTCACTCATTGTGGCATGTGACACCAGACCTTTACTGACGCTTGTACTGACACGGTGTGATTGATAAATGCTACAGCTGCTGGGAAACAGTAGCAGCAGTTGGACTGAACGCCAGAGGAGATTTGAATGAATCATCAACAGTCATCTGTAAAACTCTGCTGCCACATTACAGTATCTGACTCATATCACAAAAAGTGCACAGTTGAACAAATTAAAGGTATGAGCGATTATGATCCAAATAAAGTTGACTAGATTGAGCTATTGCAATATTTAGAGCCTTGTGTAGCTGAGGGAAACACACTCTGGTAGGAGGTTCACAGATCTGTATGTGTGAACTGAATAGTGGTTGGTGTCTGGTCCCTGCTTATGATAAGTTTGGTTTGAGTAACGTTCTGAGAATGACCTCGGTCATGCTGAATATGCATATAACAAATGATAACAGACAGCTTTCACTGAAATATGTATGTTATGTATATGTATATGCCATGTATACTGGACACTTTAGGACTCTTTAGGACAGTTTAACTCCCATGCCCTTTGTTGAAGTGCAGAGTCTGAACAGATGAAAGCGTGTGTGTGTGTGTGTGTGTGTGTGTGTGTGTGTGTGTGTGTGTGTGTGTGTGTGTGTGTGTGTGTGTGTGTGTGTGTGTGTGTGTGTGTGTGTGTGTTCAGACTGTATGTCAGCAGCCCCAAAGCACGCGCTTGTGCAGTGTTGCATTTCACTGGTGTATTTCAATTTCTTTGCTGGATGAATAGAGGGGCTGAGAAATTAATGCGGAGAAAGATCAAGACGAACAGAGATGGAGTCAGAGCGAAGAAGAGAGATGGGGAGGGGAAGACATCCAGAGAGTCAGAGGAGCCGCCCTGTGTGCTGATGGGGCTGATGAATATTGAAGGAGAAGGCTGTGGCGTGGAGGCCAGAGATGGGAGGAGGCACAGAGGCCCAGGAAATATGCTCGTTGTTATGTCCTAATAACAACTGTCAGAACTGGAGAGAAAAAGGTCAAGTGGAAAACACACAGACGTTCTTGTTATTCTGTTTGACCCAACTAGCTGAGCCTGCACACGAATGCCAGAGAACGGAGGCGTTGAGAGGTTTAAGCTACATATTTGTACAGTATATTAATTCAATTAGAATAAGGAACTGTTGCTACAGTAACTAATAACTGCTTGCTAACTGCAAGGAACAAGGAACAAGACACACTCTGTCATATCTATAAGTTAGAAGCTTTTTGTACTGTGTGTGCACTTGTCATCCCCCTCATTGTAGTGTCCATGCACCTGTGTGCAGCTGTCCAGTGGCGTCTCTCTTTCCACTGGTGTTCATTGGACATAGCTATCTACAGTAATAATATCGCACTAATATTTTGTTAACCTTTCAATTAATGCATGAAGCAATGACTGATGTCAAAGGCCTGTAGGTTCTAGGGTCCCTCACATACCACTGATGCTTACGGGGGTTTGAGCTCCAGGGAACTTCTTCCTTTTAAACTCTATTTTAATCCCAGGCCTATTTTCCGGCGCTCTTCTAGAACATGGCATACAAATATTAAAATATAATTTACATCTCTGGTTATAAAGGACATTTGTTATTTCATCATTTTTTTGTTTTTTATTTGGGCTGTGTTGTATATAGTATATAGCATTGTAGCCCGGCCTCTATTGTTTAATTTGATGTATAGCATGTCTATACAGTATATTGCTTTCATATTTAGCATATACTTTAACTAGAGCGACCAAATTTGGCTGCTCTTAGGCTTGAAAGGGTAATCTATGCCTGAACTGTTAGTGTTTCATGGACGGAGCGCCCTCCTGCTTTAAGAGGCCATAGCCATCGGGGAGCCTTGTTTTCAAGGGTGAACATGGTTTGTAACATTGTTTGGATGGATGGTACGTATCAAAGTAACATCCAAATAAATCGTTTATGTGGCATGTTTTCGTAAAGATTAGGTGACATCATCATTTCTCTCAGTTCCAGTCTGTCTGGTGTTTGTCTTAATCTTGGCCTGTTATTCCAGAGAAACGTCATGTTTTTATCAGTGTGGTCTGAACACGAGCCTATAAATAGAACTGGACGCTACATAAACTCATTGTAGCGCTTGGCTGCACATGTGGTGTCATTACACTGAGGCGACTAGACTCCCAGTGTCTGTAATGAAGCTGAAGGAATAATGTAGATGTTTTCACAAATGGTCAACTCAGGTTGTGGGGTCTGATGTAAAGTCCACATGCTCGTACAATATCAGTGTGAGGTTATGATTTGCAGGTCAACCTTTGGTCCCCAGAGGACAGACCCTCACTGGCTTCAGCGTTAGTTAGTCTCATGCATTTAAACACCTTACATACATATCTCATACCCAAAGTCTGGGCCTTTGGAGTTTGTTGGCTATAAACACATTAAAGCCAATTTCTGACACACTGTACTGAGTCTGACAGTGAACACCCGTCCTCCATCCTTCAGCATCCAGCCGCTCAGCAGCCGGCTTCTCTGCCAGCTGCTTCGATGTCTACGTGTCATAAATTCCACTGTACATTTTATATCATCCTCCAGATATGGGCCTAATTTAATGCCTTCAAGCATCTATTACAGCGTGTTTGTGTCCTCACCACTGGGTTGTATTTGTGTGAAGTTATTTCGTCGGGAGAAACAAACACACGCATTAACTGAATTATTAAATTGGTCGTGCGCCTCCACTGGACACTTTGTTTACAGTAGAAATTGAAGCCCCATAAATTTTGATGTGATTCCTTTGGGTTTGTTTGAACACTGACAGGAAAGACGTGTCCTCCCACTGAGTCTGGCATCGCTGTCGAGAGCAACATAAAATACAGAGCGGTTGCTCATCGAAATCAAATGATGACTGTGTTTGCTGGGATTGTTACGGCTGGGAGACGTCAAAGAAACCAGAAGCAAACCGGTGTTTTTAAGACACGGACAATTCATGTAGGACACTTGTCTTTAATAGTCACCTCCCGTTTGACAGAAGCGATGAAAAACACCAGGTTTGCAACGAGAACTTGTTGACCACAAAGGGTGAGGATGCGAAGTGACTCTGTGGGAGGAGGTTCTAGTGTGAGCAGTGTTTTCGATAAAGCATCTCTGAGCTTTCACAGATGTCCCGATGTGATTTCATCAGTTATTTGTGTATTTGGCAGCAGCATTGCTGCAGGTGTACCGGAGTTAGACTGTTTCCATTTGCAGTCTCTGGCCGGATGTGAAAACGTTCCATGAGGTAATGTTGTGGTTTATATTCTCACTCTGTGATTTAAGAGTCTCTGT
Organism: Betta splendens; assembly: GCF_900634795.4. Lineage (NCBI taxonomy): Eukaryota > Metazoa > Chordata > Actinopteri > Anabantiformes > Osphronemidae > Betta > Betta splendens. The sequence continues at coordinate 12,968,005 of NC_040884.2, read as the reverse complement.
CACCGTCCTCCATATGGACATGAAGGTTGTCATGGCTACCAGGCTGATGCCGTGACCATTGGTTGATTTTATCCTGGTTCTTTCTCATCTACTGTTGTTTCACCCTTGAACAGCATCACCAAAGAAATGATGATAAAGTAATGAAAGGAAAATAATCGTGTTTTATGTGGTCCTCTTTGAGATTTAAGAACATTTTCTGCAGACTTGTCCAAGCTGATAAAAGCATCTGTATCACTACAGAGAGACACTTTCAAAGATGCTGCAGTGCCCTTAACTTCTGAAGAGAAGCAGACAGATTCCTTGATTAGACGCAACCAACAGAAGTTCATAGGAGCTTAGTGAAGCATGCGGCGGTGCTGTATACATCTGAAAGGTGCCGTTTCAGTGCACAACCTGCAGACATGGGTCTTTGCACCGTTTGATTTTGCATCTTTAGGTTTCTGTGCAGTATTATCCAACATCTGCGTGTGTGTGTGTGTGTGTGTGTGTGTGTGTGTGTGTGTGTGTGTGTGCGTGTGCGTGTGTGTGCATCCCCAGTCCCCTGCCTTGATTGATGCCTTAATTGCTTTTCAGTCCTTGGCCTTCGTAGGACACTCAGGTGTAGGTGTGCACGTGAGAGCGAGTGAGAGCATGCGTGTCGTCCCAACCTGGTAAAAGGTCAGTCGTTCTCAGCTGCAGACTCAATCACTGTTATCACCTTGTCTGTCTTTGCACAGCTGTTTAGCTCGCCACCTCCTCCCTAACGCAAAGTTTGTCCAGATGCTTTAAGGAAGAGCTTTATTTCACATGAGCATATCTGATCATGATATCAATATTTTTAAATGTTTCTGCAATGTGTCCTGTTTTTTTTGAAAGGGAGAGATGAGCTGTTAGAGATGTTAATCTCTGAAAAATCTGAATGTGATGCATCTGACTGTCATTATTTATCTGATATTCTGGGTTTAAATCCAGGCTGTCGTCTGTGTTCTCTCGCCTGTTCTCCTGTCATTTTGAAATATACAGACCTAAAGTTGAACTGACACTGCAGCAAGAGAGAAAGCTTTTATTTGACCTATTGTAAGCTGAAGAAGGCCCAGCCTTCACACATTCGTGCTGATTTGCATGTGCAAATATTTTCTGTGTTTGCAAGGAATAAGCATCTAAGACGATGAGTCATCTTTTTTTAATGCCATTTGGCTTTAACGCACACCTGAGCTCGTTTTGTCTTTGGCTGAGCTTAATGTGACTTAACTCTACTGAAGTGTTTTTAAGCTAAGGAGGCATTTGTGAAGTTCAGCAGACTGTGTCAGGGGCAGTTTCAGGAATGAGCCTCAAACACCAGCGCACATCATGTGCAGACTGTGCAGATGCTGCTGCTGTCTGCTGGACATCAACATGTCGTGGGTGTAGTGAGAGAAACACTGCCACCTCCTCTCGTTTCCACGTGCCCTCGCCTTCCAGCGCTGCCTTCGGATGCAACTTCTTTACATCTGCACGTTTACTGATCCCTGTGGCAGTGTTTTCAGTTTCACACAGATTAAAGCTAAAAATAACCCTCAAGGTTCCCCAGGAGGAGAAAGGGACACTTGTGTGTCTGCCTACACACTACAGACTGTCAGGAACGGCAGGGAGAGGACCCAAATGCACAGCACCAGGACACGATGCGGATGGTGAAAAACAGAGGATTTATTCCAGAGTCGAGGTCACAAAAACAATCCGGGTCATACACAGGGTAATATCACGAGGCTCAGGTCTCCAGGTTAGATTCAGCAGGCTTAGACACATCCACAAACAGGCAGGGTTCGGTAACAAAGTTCAGACTTACAGCACCGGTCAGGGTCAGACGAGGAAACACAAACGAGTTCGGTAACGTGCAGAGCAGAGAACGGGGTACACCAAACACGGCCGGACAGGAACAGCGAACAACGGTAAACACACAAACACTAGAGCGAGGAAACACAAACGACGATCTGGCGGGGAACTGAGGACACAGGTGGTGGTTAAATACAACGTGACTCGATGACTGATACTAAACAGGTGTGTGTAATGAAAACCGGTACTGACAGGGAAACAGCTGTGACAACGGGTAAACAGGAAGTAAAGCGGGAACAGAAACAGAAACCGGGAGTGCTACCAAAATAAAACCGAAAATGGAACCAGGAACCAAAATGAAACAAGGCAACCACAAGAAACAAAACCCAGATCGTGACAGTACCCCCCTCCCAAGGGCGGATTCCAGACGACCAAAGAAAAAAACCGAGCAGGGCGGGCGGAGGGAGGACCGGCGGAGGGCAAGAACCAAAAACAACCCGCACGGAACACTGACAGGGCGGGCGGAGGGCGGACTGGGGGAGGGCAAAAACGGGAACCCCCATCAAAGCAAAAACGCACGCCCGTACACGACAGACCAGAGGACCCACCCGAAAAACAAAACCAGAACGAGTCCCATAATCAAGAAAAACCAACATGAAAGTTCACAAGACAAAAACAAAGTCCACGACCAGGTAAAACAGAGTCCAGGGAGTCCCTCACGGAGGGTGGAGACGCGGCGAGATCCTGCTCAACCGCCACTGAGGCAGGGGGGCACCCCCAGTGCCCTTGGGCTGGGCCAGCGTCCACGGGGACCCCCCCGAACGGCGATGTCCTCCAGGCGGACGCTGATCCTGGAGACCGAGGGGTCGAGGCGGACGTCGCCGCAGGAGGCAGCGCCATCCAAACGGCCGGAAGCGCCGAGGGCGAGGCCACCAGTCCGGCAGCCGAGACCGAGACGAGACAGGAACCAGAGACGAAGACAGACGTGGAGACGTCCTCCTTGGACCTCTGCGACGAGACGCAGGTACAGATGCGGCCGGAGCCGGGCCGCCAGGAACCGATGCAGGTGCGGCCGGAGCCGGGCCGCCAGGAACCGATGCAGGTGCGGCCGGAGCCGAGCCGCCAGGAACCGATGCAGGTGCGGCCGGAGCCGAGCCGCCAGGAACCGATGCAGGTGCGGCCGGAGCCGAGCCCCCAGGAACCGATGCAGGTGCGGCCGGAGCCGAGCCGCCAGGAACCGATGCAGGTGCGGCCGAGCCGAGCCGCCAGGAACCGATGCAGGTGCAGCGGGAGCTGCGACGGGAGCGACCCCCTCCTGGAGGTCCGCCGGGACTGCGACGGGCGCGACCCCCTCCTGGGGGTCCGCCGGGACTGCGACGGGCGCGACCCCCTCCTGGGGGTCCGCCGTCCGGGCGACGCGACCCCCCTGGGGTCCGCCGGGACTGCGACCGCGACCCCCCTCCTGGAGGTCCGCCGGGACTGCGACGGGCGCGACCCCCTCCTGGAGGTCCGCCGGGACTGCGACGGGCGCGACCCCCTCCTGGGGGTCCGCCGGGACTGCGACGGGCGCGACCCCCTCCTGGGTCCTCCGGCTGCGACGGGCGCGACCCCCTCCTGGAGGTGCCGGGACTGCGACGGGCGCGACCCCTCCTGGAGGTGCGCCGGGACTGCCGACGGGCGCGACCCCCTCCTGGAGGTCCGCCGGGATGCGACGGGCGCGACCCCCCTCATGGAGGTCCGCCGGGGACTGCGACGGGCGCGACACCCTCCGGAGGTCCGCCGGGACTGCGACGGGCGCGACCCCTCCTGGAGGTCCGCGGGACTGCGACGGGCGCGACCCCCCTCCTGGAGGTCCGCCGGGACTGCGACGGGCGCGACCCCCCCCTCCTGGAGGGGTCCGCCGGGGACTTGCGACGGGCGCGACCCCCCCTGGAGGTCCGCCGGGGACTGCGGCTGGCGCGGCCTCTCCTGGAGGTGCGCGGGAACTGCGGCTGGCGCGACCTCCTCCTGGAGGTGCGCGGGAACTGCGGCTGGCGCGACCTCCTCCCCTGGAGGTGCGCGGGGAATGCAGCTGGCGCGACCTCCTCCTGGAGGGCGCGGGAACTGCAACTGGCGCGACCCCCCTCCTGGAGGTGCGCGGGAACTGCAGCAGGCGCGACCCTCCTCCTGGAGGTGCGCAGGGACTGCAGCAGGCGCGGCCTCCTCCTGGAGGTGCGCAGGGACTGCAGCAGGCGCGACCTCCTCCTGGAGGTGCGCGGGAACTGCAACTGGCGCGACCCCCTCCTGGAGGTGCGCGGGAACTGCAACTGGCGCGACCCCCTCCTGGAGGTGCGCGGGAACTGCAGCAGGCGCGGCCTCCTCCTGGAGGTGCGCAGGGACTGCAGCAGGCGCGGCCTCCTCCTGGAGGTGCGCAGGGACTGCAGCAGGCGCGGCCTCCTCCTGGAGGTGCGCAGGGACTGCAGCAGGCGCGGCCTCCTCCTGGAGGTGCGCAGGGACTGCAATGCAGGCGCGGCCTCCTCCTGGAGGTGCGCAGGGACTGCAGCAGGCGCGGCCTCCTCCTGGAGGTGCGCAGGGACTGCAGCAGGCGCGGCCTCCTCCTGGAGGTGCGCAGGGGACTGCAGCAGCGCGGCCTCCTCCTGGAGGTGCGCAGGACTGCAGCAGGCGCGGCCTCCTCCTGGAGGGTGCGCAGGGACTGCAGCAGGCGCGGCCTCCTCCTGGAGGTGCGCAGGGACTGCAGCAGGCGCGGCCTCCTCCTGGAGGTGCGCAGGGACTGCAGCAGGCGCGGCCTCCTCCTGGAGGTGCGCAGAGAGTGCAGCTGGCGCCACCTCCTCCTGGAGGTGCGCAGAGAGTGCAAGCTGGCGCCACCTCCTCCTGGAGGTGCGCAGAGAGTGCAGCTGGCGCCACCTCCTCCTGGAGGTGCGCAGAGAGTGCAGCTGGCGCCACCTCCTCCTGGAGGTGCGCAGAGAGTGCAGCTGGCGCCACCTCCTCCTGGAGGTGCGCAGAGAGTGCAGCTGGCGCCACCTCCTCCTGGAGGTGCGCAGAGAGTGCAGCTGGCGCCACCTCCTCCTGGAGGTGCGCAGGAGCTGCGGCTCCGAGGGTGACAGGAACTGGAACGGCCCGCAACATGGCCGACAGGGACTGGGACAGGAACTGGAACGGCCGCAACATGGCCGACAGGGACTGGGACAGGAACTGGAACGACCCCAACATGGCCGACAGGGACAAGAACGGCGTCTACTTGGTCGACAGGGACAGGAACGGCGTCTACTTGGCCGACAAGGACAGGAACGGCATCTACTTGGCCGACTGGAACGGCCTCAACATGGCCGACAGGAACAGGAACAGGGACGGGAACGGCCGCAACATGGCCGACAGGGACTGGAACGGCCGCAACATGGCCGACAGGGACTGGAACGGCCGCAACATGGCCGACAGGGACTGGAACGGCCGCAACATGGCCGACAGGGACTGGAACGGCATCTACTTTGCCGACAGGGACTGGAACGGCATCTACTTTGCCGACAGGGACTGGAACGGCATCTACTTTGCCGACAGGGACTGGAACGGCATCTACTCTGGAGCTGGCATGGCTACTTGCCGCTGCCGAGCTCGACGGAGCAGACGTCGGGCCTGATCGGGTGTGCATAGCACCTGTACGACAGGTGGTGCCCTCTGGTTGGGACACGACCTGCGCGTGACTGGACTGAACTGGAGCCTGGACAGGAACGTGACTGGACTGAACTGGAGCCTGGACAGGAACGTGACTGGACTGAACTGGGGCCTGGACAGGAACGTGACTGGACTGAACTGGGGCCTGGACAGGAACGTGACTGGACTGAACTGGAGCCTGGACAGGAACGTGACTGGACTGAACTGGAGCCTGGACAGGAACGTGACTGGACTGAACTGGAGCCTGGACAGGAACGTGACTGGGCTGAACTGGAGCCTGGACAGGAACGTGACTGGACTGAACTGGAGCCTGGACAGGAACGTGACTGGACTGAACTGGAGCCTGGACAGGAACGTGACTGGACTGAACTGGAGCCTGGACAGCTCGCGGCTGGACTGGAGACTGGACAGCTCGCGGCTGGACTGGAGACTGAACAGCTCGCGACTGGACTGGAGACTGAACAGCTCGCGACTGGACTGGAGGCTGAACAGCTCGCGACTGGACTGGAGGCTGAACAGCTCGCGACTGGACTGGAGGCTGAACTGGGCTCGACTGGACTGGAGGCTGAACTGGGCTCGACTGGACTGGAGACTGAACTGGGCTCGACTGGACTGGAGACTGAACTGGGCTCGACTGGACTGGACTCGACTGGGCTGAAACCTGAACTGGGCTCGACTGGGCTGGGCTCGACTGGGCTGGGCTCGACTGGGCTAGAACGTGGACTGGAGACTGAACAGCGCGCGGCTGGGCTGGAGACTGAACAGCGCGCAGCTGGACTGGAGACTGAACAGCGCGCAGCTGGACTGGAGACTGAACAGCGCGCGGCTGGACTGGAGACTGAACAGCGCGCGGCTGGACTGGAGACTGAACAGAACACGGCTGAGCAGGGGACCACGGAGACAGGGGGCCGCACGAGAGCAGGAAATCCTCCCAGCGGCGTAAACGTGGGGCTGGGCAGGTTGGTGCAATCATGACGGTCTGACGGGGCTGGGCGGAGGAAACCGAAACCATCGGCGGTGCAACCGGGGCTGGCGTGGCCCGAGCGGACGACGTGGATGCGGGTGTGGTGTCGAGTGCGCTGCTTAGCTCCTCAAGCCGCGCGCACAATTGTTCGTAGAGGCGGCGGACACTGGGGATTTCTAGTACGCCGTCCTCGTCCTCCAAGGACCACACCGCCACCTCTACGGCGCTGCGCTGGGTTTCCGGGTTGGGCGCCCTTCGGTAATCCTCCGCGAGGATCGAAAAATACCGACGGAGGTCGCTGGGTAGCTCGGCGCATGTAAACTTCATTTCCCCGCAGGTGAAATGAGACTCGCCGCCAAAAAGACAAGAAACAAAAACAGTCACTGACCTGGGCGACGGCTGAGTGCTGGCTGGGTCCCAGTGTGGCCAGATCGTTCTGTCAGGAACGGCAGGGAGAGGACCCAAATGCACAGCACCAGGACACGATGCGGATGGTGAAAAACAGAGGATTTATTCCAGAGTCGAGGTCACAAAAACAATCCGGGTCATACACAGGGTAATATCACGAGGCTCAGGTCTCCAGGTTAGATTCAGCAGGCTTAGACACATCCACAAACAGGCAGGGTTCGGTAACAAAGTTCAGACTTACAGCACCGGTCAGGGTCAGACGAGGAAACACAAACGAGTTCGGTAACGTGCAGAGCAGAGAACGGGGTACACCAAACACGGCCGGACAGGAACAGCGAACAACGGTAAACACACAAACACTAGAGCGAGGAAACACAAACGACGATCTGGCGGGGAACTGAGGACACAGGTGGTGGTTAAATACAACGTGACTCGATGACTGATACTAAACAGGTGTGTGTAATGAAAACCGGTACTGACAGGGAAACAGCTGTGACAACGGGTAAACAGGAAGTAAAGCGGGAACAGAAACAGAAACCGGGAGTGCTACCAAAATAAAACCGAAAATGGAACCAGGAACCAAAATGAAACAAGGCAACCACAAGAAACAAAACCCAGATCGTGACACAGACACGTGTACCCTTGTGTTCCTGTGCTCGTGTGTGGTTCCAGCTGTGCATCCAATGCCCAGGATGACGTAGGATGATACGTGTGATTCAATCTGCTGAGGACCATAAAGCTCCAGTTGAATATACAGTAGATTTATTTTTGGATGCAGCAGCTGAAGCAGTGGCCCGGGTTAAGAAAGAGCTTAACAGGAACCAACGCGATGTTTCAGTAAAAAGATCATGAAGAGAGGCAGGACACGAAAGCAGACAGTTATTAATAATACTGGTGACCTACTGTATGCAGTCGTCTCAGCCTCAGCACGGCTTAAATTTAGAGGTTTTGAGAGGAATTTACATCATGATAAACACACCGGGGTTGACAGAAGCTATGAGGTCCCACAGCTGCTGTCACTGATGAAGCCCCGTAGGTATTTAGTTTACTGAAGGCTACAAATACATAGAGAACTCAAATAACACCACAGAGCAAAGCTTTGGTTACAACTGAGCTTCTGACTCAAAAATGGATTTGTGCAAATTAAGAATTGAGTAGATAAGATGAGGTGTGATGTTCTTATGGAAGCGGGAGTAAAAGGTTTCTGCTTATATACAGTAGTAAATTGTGAACCCAGAGGGTTTGATGTTTGTCCTGCCGTTTTGCAGGGTCGAGGATTTTACTCACGTATTTATAGAATCCCCTAACCACAAAACATTAGAAGTGAAATGCCAGCTCATGGGTTTCTTTCCAGGGAGATCTCTGGAGAGCTCAGCATTAATTTAAAGCCGGCATATGCTGAAGTGGTACAAATACACAAACAGCCCCTTTTAGCAAGCCGTGACTTTGACCAACTCACTCACGTACAGGGAGAATAAATACTGAAGTAGCTTGTGCTTACTGTAGGTAAAAGTCTCAAAAGTATGTGTAGTCTATGGGGAGATTTAGGACAGTTTAAATGTAAACACATACAATGTGTGACTGAGCTGCAGCAGGTACTGACAGACAAACTGAAACCTAAAGCCTGCCCAGGTGGGATTTGTTGGCTTCTCTACAGCTGTAGAGCCTTGACATCACTTTTGTTGTGAACTGGCATAGTATAAATGAGACTGAATTGAATACTGGGAGGGAAGGTGGAAGAGGAACTAAATGGTTTCTGCTTAATGATGAATGAATGATAAATGACCTGCTGAAGCTGGAGCTGCAGGGACAGGCTGAACTGATGGTGGGTCTGGGAGGTGGAGGGCAGGGTTCCAGCAGTCACCCATGACAAACACAGGGGGATCCAGACTGATCCTGGGGATTGACTCTGACCTTCCAGCCAACTGATCCACGGTCAGGCCTCAAAGTCTTGTGGAACAGCATCACGTAAGCCACTGACTTAAAAAAAAGTCATTTGAAACTAGTATTCAGTGTTTGCTCAGTTTGTAAAAGCCACGTCTCAGACTGTAGATCCACAGTGGAGCACAGGACACCATGCTGAAGGTCTGTCAAACCCACGCTCGCTCGCTTATTCTGCAGTGATTCTATTAGACGGAGGCACCGGGCAGCTTCATACTGATTCAGTCCTGCTCTCATCCGGGGTGAGAGCCGCGCAGGCAGCGGAATACATTAGTGCATGTAAAGCTACTTACTGTAGAGCGGCGCCGTAATACCCGACATTTCATTCCATGTGTGTTTACGTGAAACAGTGTGCATTAAAAATATGCTGATGCGCAGTTCTTTTTCACTTCTGTTCTAAAGCTCTTATGTCAGAGCCACAGATACAAAAAAAACATGGAATCATCACTGCTGCCGCGTGTGAGTGTGCGTGCTGCCTGGCTGTGTGACCTTAACAGAGGGTCAGCGCCTTCAGAACAGCTCAGTCAGTCGGCGTCATCAGCTCCTCCCGTCTCCTCCTCTTTGCCCAGGTACTGTCTCTGGGGGCAGACGTGCTGCCAGAGTACAAGCTCCAGGCTCCTCGCATCCACAAGTGGACGGTGCTGCATTACAGCCCCTTCAAGGCCGTGTGGGACTGGCTCATCCTGCTGCTGGTCATCTACACCGCCATCCTCACGCCGTACTCCGCCGCGTTCCTCCTTAACGAGCAGGTAGAGCCTGTAGTCCGCTCCTCCCCAGCATTAATCATCTGGTGTAGAGGAATAAAATCATCCAATTTAGTTTGAAACCTAGTTCAGATTTACATCTTCTTATTATAGCGATCATGTAAAAACGTTCGACTTCTCGTACACCACTCTCAGAATCAACATTTTCTTCTGTCGCGAGAATGATAAAAATGAAATGAGCAGTGTTTTCTATGTCTGTCTCCTCATAGCCTGTGTGTACTGTTCTCTCCCATGTCTCCTGTCACAGGAAGAGGCAGCCATGCAGCGTTGTGGCTACTCCTGCTCTCCCCTCAATGTGGTGGACCTCATAGTGGACATCATGTTCATTATCGACATTCTCATCAACTTCAGGTCCGACTTAACCCACGCTGGGATCCACAGTAACCAGTTGTCCCACTGTCCGGTGTCATTCACGTCCCTCTCTCCCCTGCTCTGTCTCTCTCTATCTCAGGACGACGTATGTTAACTCTAACGACGAGGTGGTCAGCCACCCAGTGCGTATCGCCGTCCACTACTTCAAAGGTTGGTTCCTCATCGACATGGTGGCTGCGATTCCCTTTGACCTCCTCATCTACCGCAACGGAGAGGAGGTACGTCAGAACGGCTCTGTTCTCTGAGGGTTCTTTATGTAGCAGAATAAAAAGATGAACTGTGAGATACGGGAAGAGACAGAGGCATGTGGAGCAGGGGGGGGGGGGGGGGGGGGGGGGTGTAGACAGAGGCAGAGGTGCCTTAGATTGTTGTTCCATGGTTTAATTGTCTCCATTGGGAAGCTGATCTGCAGCCAGCTGTGGTGATGCATCAAAACAAAATACCTTCCTTCACATTCTGCCAATGAAACTAAGCATAAACTGCTTGACAAAGAAAATGACGAAGTATAATAACTGATTTCAATAAAGCATTTATTCAAACATTCATTCAGTTTGTGTATTTAAAACAGTAAACATCAGAAAATTGAGTACAGAGATGTCTAAGCTACTACATACTGTAAATCCTTCCTTTCCCATAACAGACTTACAGTATACTGTAGCATCTTCTAAATCAATTATGTTGTCAGGATTTTTGGATTTACCATCACATGATGTAGTAATGACATAATAAATAAGTCTTTAATTTGATAAATCATTCCTGCAGTTATGTCTGCGAAGCAGCATTGACAGAGATAAACATTCAAGTGCTGGAGTTGACCTTAGTTTGGCTGCTGAGCCTCTGTGGTTTCCTGAATCGCTGAGGAGTGAAGTGATGGAGGTGGGAGGAAGAGGAAGTTAAAAGTGAAGGAGCTGCTCTGGAGTCTGATAGAAGGACTGTGTGCGCTCATTCATTTGGCTGATACCTGACATGCAGCTATAAAAATGTAATAAAAAGAAAGTTATGTTATTGAATAGGATTAAGCCTCATGCAGCCAACTAACTCAGCAGCATTCAAACACAGGCTGGGAAGCTTGGCCAAGGTTCACCTCTTCACTGCTGTCTTTTAGTGGTACACGAACACGTCCTGCACGCCACAGGCTCATGTTTGTGCCTGTCTCTCATCAGACCACCACCCTGATTGGTCTCCTGAAAACCGCCCGTCTCCTGCGACTGGTTCGCGTGGCCAGGAAGCTGGATCGCTACTCGGAGTACGGAGCCGCTGTCCTCTTCCTCCTCATGTGCACCTTCGCCCTCATCGCTCACTGGCTGGCCTGCATCTGGTACAACGCTATAATAAGATACTGGGGAAGAGATGGGGATGTGAATACTCCAGTTCACTATAAAAGCTTCTGTTATGTTAGAAGTGATTGAGTAGTGTTTGGGTATTTGCTACGTGGCTCTTGTCCACAGGTACGCCATTGGCAACGTGGAGAAGAACGGTTCCATCGGCTGGCTCCACACGCTGGGGGACCAGCTGGGAAAACACTACAATGACTCCATTCCAGGTACGGAACAACGACCGAGCACAGCTCTGTCCGTGCTGCTGTAGCTAGTTGAGCTCTTGTTCTGGTGTTTAGTTCTTCTCTCACCCCCAAACCAGGTTCAGGACCCTCCATCAAGGACAAGTATGTCACCGCTCTGTACTTCACCTTCAGCAGTCTGACCAGTGTGGGGTTTGGAAACGTGTCACCAAACACCAACTCTGAGAAGATCTTCTCCATCTGCGTCATGCTCATTGGATGTAAGTATATATATATATATATATATATATATATATATATATATATATATATATATATATATATATATATATATATATATATATATATATATATATATATATATATATATATATATATATATATAAGAACAGGACATGGTGGTTAAAGATGTTGCTGACAGTGTCCTGTGTCCCATTCATTCAAAGTAAAGATCCCACAGTACTTGTATATATATATATATATATATATATATATATATAAGAACAGGACATGGTGGTTAAAGATGTTGCTGACAGTGTCCTGTGTCCCATTCATTCAAAGTAAAGATCCCACAGTACTTGTAATTCTGAAAGCGTATCGCTTCCTGATTATTTCATAAAATCCATCAGCAGGGATTGAAAGGTCCCCTTCCATGCTTATCAATTCAGCTCCTTCCTGTAAAGTAAATGCCTCAGCTGCACATCATTGATCAGACAAAACACAGAAAGACAGGATCAGATCTCACAGACTGAAACAGACCGAGAATGTAGCGTTGGCAAGCTTTTATGTTGTGCTTCCAAAAATATATTATATTAAAATATAAAATATACATATATTAACAGCTGTTTGTATTTTATTGTGTTGTAAATTGTGCCTTTTTACTTTGTGGGTGTGGTTTAGAGCCAAATGGAAGTGAACTATACAGTAGATTCTGCAATTCTGCTATTCAACAATATTCAGCTGTCAGGTGCAAATGTCCAGACAGACAGGTTTAGGTGATAATGCAGGCTGTGATGGGAGCTGACAGAGGATGAGAGGTTCCAACGTAACAACAGGATAAGGCACACACACTCAACACTTTTAGATCCTGCCCTTAGATAAGCTCTATTCGTATTGAACCTACTAGCATGTGTCCTCGGAGCATTCAGTAGGACTACAGCAGTGTGACCCTGCCCCTCTCTGCCTCCAGCCCTGATGTACGCCAGCATCTTTGGGAACGTGTCGGCCATCATCCAGCGGCTGTACTCAGGGACGGCCCGCTACCACACCCAGATGCTCAGAGTCAGGGAGTTCATTCGGTTCCACCAGATCCCCAACCCGCTGCGCCAGAGGCTGGAGGAGTACTTCCAGCACGCCTGGTCCTACACCAATGGCATTGACATGAACGCTGTGAGTACTGGTCCTCCTGCGCCCCGGGTCCTGTGTGTGTCCACCCAGTCTCTTCATGTTCATGAGTGAGTGCGCATTAATACACACACAAAGGCTGGAGGAGTGTTTTGAGCCTGCGTTGTGCATTAATAGGGTGATTGGAAGACTTTGTCTCAGCATGCATGGTCCGACATCATCCAACAAAATAGGAATGATGTGAGTATGATGAAGAACATGCACACACATGCATGCACACTGGTCTGGTAGCTCTGAATACCTACCGCTTACATGCTTAAAGCTACATACATCGATAGGCACACACACACACACACACACACACACACACACACACACACACACACACACACACACACACACACACACTGTAGTGAGCCAGTGGATGCCATCCGTCATTTGTCATATTTGTCATGTGTCATGTACTGTATATGTATCTGTTCCAAAACTAGTGGCGTTTCTATTTTACTCTAAATATATTGTGTGGTGTGTAGAACTCAAAGACATCCAGATTCTTACTTCTTCTAACTGCCTAAGCAGACTTGGAGAAAAGCAGAGTTTTTATTTTAGTGCAAAGTGTAAATGACAGCATGTTTCAGGCTGATACGGTACGTGAGCCAGTGAATGAGTGGGAAAACAAATCTGAAGAGCATTTCAACTATTGTTCCTGTCAGTTCTCGCCTCCTCCCTCCTGTGTCTCTCCCTTTTAGGCCCAGTGAGGTGTAGTGAGTGAGCATACTGGATTAGTGGAGGTTTACTGCAATGATTATTATGATTGTGTCAAGCAGACCTTGTCTGTTTCCACCACTGATTCAATCTGCTGCAACTCCTTTCATTTCTGAGGATGGACAGAATAATAATGCCGCAGCGGGAGTGAGCCAGGGATGTGTTTTACTTTTATGTGATATGTGAGATGATGAATATGTAGATTTTATGCAGACGCATGCAGAGATCAAAGAGAGAAAAGATCAGTTCCTTCCTTCCTGATTCACTTACAAACCTGATAACTGCAAATAGTTTTAAATAGGAATCGTTCATAGTAGCATCATTCTTGCCATTTCTATCAACTCTATTTTTATAAAGTTAAAAGTTAAATGCAATCACTAGACAAATACTGTACATCTACAGTCTGCGTTAAAATGGAAAGCAGCATGAGAGCAAGTGACACAGCTGCCATGTGAAATATGACTTCAGCACCTGGCATCTAACAAACCACCTAAAGTAGTCTGTCAGTGTAAAACAGAGATGTTAGCCACTAAAAGGTTTGAGGCGTTTTTATGGGTAAGGGCTTTAAATTGTTAATGAAAGACAAGTGGACCTAGAGTAATAGTACATGGACGGAGACTGAAGTAAAGACGACAGCCTAGGCCCTGGACTTACAGTATAGAGGCACCGACAGACAACGTTTGAAGTGAGGAGGGACCAGTTCAGCCTCCGAACAGATGAGAGACACAGTGTGGGTGTTGTACGTACACTTCTGTTCTGTGAAGCACGAACGTACAGAAGCCCACAGCCTCCCGGCCTCTGGAGCGCCTGTCTAGAGGTGAAGGAAATGACCGACACGTTCTTAGAGTCATCTTTGGTTTGGATGTGACTATTACCAGTACATTTCTCTGTAAATTCACAGACTTCCTTTCTCCCACTCTTCACTCAGGTGCTGAAAGGCTTCCCTGAGTGCCTCCAAGCAGATATCTGCCTCCATCTGAACCGGACCTTACTGCAGAACTGCAAGGCTTTTAAAGGCTCCACCAAGGGCTGCCTCCGGGCTCTGGCCATGAAGTTCAAGACCACCCACGCGCCCCCAGGTGACACGCTGGTCCACGCTGGGGACGTCCTCACGGCCCTCTACTTCATATCCAGAGGGTCGATCGAGATCCTGAGAGGAGACGTGGTGGTAGCCATTTTGGGTAAATGCCTTTCTTTCTGTTCTTGTCTGTCTAACACCATCCACCGCCAACACCTGTCACATTCCTTTTGAATAATGAATTCACCTATTCACCTATTTCACTTTAGTGGTATCTGCATCCGCATCATCTATGGAATCATGAGCAAAGTAGTCGTTGTCATTTCCAGTAGCACTAATGTGGGAGGACGTATGAAGCAGGTCTGATTGTAAGATGATGTGAGAGTTGAGTGGAAACGAGCTGGTAGCTCCATCTACTGGTGCAGATAGAGTCAGTCCACAGTTCAGTGTCGCTTCAGTATTATGTAATAAGTGTTTTACATGTTCGTCCATTTATGAATTTTAACCTAAAATGCTACATTATACACAAAGCCTTTTAATGATAATGAGCGAGACATATGACCAGACAGGAGCTTTTTCTATGTCTGGAGATCATAAGTCAAGTTGTTAGAACTACACACGACGCTCAGACTGGAGGCAAATATTTCAAATATTTCAACATGCTCTATAACATACAGGCCAGACAGACAGACAAGGGAGGGAGAGCTCAGAGGTGATAATACGTTTAAGATGATTTGAAGATAAATCCTAACCAACTGAAATTCACTGCATGGCAGGAAAAGGCTCAGGACACAAAAGCCCAATGAAAAATCACTGCAATTTCAGGAAAAAACTATAACCAGAGAAATAAACTAACAAGAAAAAATAAACTAAGCAGAGAAATGAACTAAGGAAGGGCACCAGTAAGAAACTAACATAACATAGACAGATGAGAGAACGCAGGTATCAGGGAGAACAGGACTACAAACCAACCGAGTACAGGAAAACTGACAAAATGCAGAATAATCTTCCTTAAACAGCTTTGATCCACAGACGTTCTCCTCCCACAGGGAAGAACGACATCTTCGGGGAGCCCATCAACCTGTACACGCGGCCGGGTAAGTCCAACGCCGACGTGAGGGCTCTGACCTACTGCGACCTCCATAAGATCCTCAGAGAAGACGTCCTGGAGGTGCTGGACATGTACCCTGAGTTTGCAGACCACTTCTGGAACAATCTGGAAATCACCTTCAACCTGCGGGATGTGAGTTTGAAGCTCAATGGCTGTCGGATTGTCTTCTGTTCACTGGAGGTAAATGAGTTCCCACAGTGATGTCCTGCTCCTCTCTTCTGTCAGACCAACATGATCCCAGGCTCTCCCAGCAGCGATGACTCCAACTGTGGGGGATTCAACAAACTACGCAGACGGAAGCTGTCGTTCCGCCGACGCACAGAAAAGGGTAAGAGATGCACGCGATCGACCCGCTTCTACCGTTTCGCGTAATCCTCCGTCTGTTCTATTGCTCCAGACGATGCAGATGCCGGGGAAATTAAAAAGTCGCATAAGTGCACGAGGCGACGTCAGAGAGAAACAGCCGGCAACCAGAAGCAGGAGGCGGAGCCTAAGAGGCCGTGGGAGTCGCACCGGGGCTCGGTGTCGTCGCACTCCAGCGGTGACGAGGTGCGGCTCCAGTTTGTCCCTCACTAGTCCGGCTCACAGGGATTAACCCATCGACTCTGTCGATGTGCTGACGGGCCTGTCTTGCAGGGGGAGGAGTCAGTGGTAACGGGCCTCAGCCCGGCTAGCGCGATGCTGGGGAACCCACAGACTCAGGCCGCACGCGTGAGCTACAGCGAAAACACCGACGGCGACGCCGGCCCCAAGACGGGGAACACCTGCAACGCGCTCTCAGGTGAGCCCCGCCCCATAGACCCCTCCTCCAGCGGAGCGGGGCCTCACGCACTCACCCCCCACCCCCCCCCGTCCTCCACAGGTGCCTTCTCAGGCGTGTCCAACATCTTCAGCTTCTGGGGGGAGAGCCGGGGGGGCGCGCAGTACCAGGAGGTCCCCAGCTGCAGCCTGGCGTCGCCGCCGCCCCTCAACGCGCCGCTGCACAGCCTGAGTCGCCAGCAGCGCAGCCAGCTGGACACACGCCTGGACCTGCTGCAGAAGCAGCTCAACAGGTACCGCCCGCCAAGCGCCGGCATGGGTTCCACCGTGGCGGCATGTATCAGCACGTCACAGAGTGGAGCTCGATTCTGTAGATTCAAAAGAAGTGGCAGCATGACCAGGGTCATCCATTGGTTTATTGGTGGTATTTACTAAAGGACGGAGATGATGAACAGAAAGTGTCTAGGCCCTGTAAGTCAACCCGGAGGGGTTTTGGATGTGGATGTGGGATAGAATTCCATGATTCGTACCACGTGTGTGCAGGTTGGAGAGTCGCATGTCCACTGACATCGGAGCCATCATGCAGCTGCTGCAGAGGCAGATGTCCCTGGTTCCTCCTGCCTACAGCGCTGTCTCTCCGCCTCAGGTAACCTGCTGTGTAGGATCAGAAGTGTTCAGGGGTTTACCTCACACAGACACAGACACAGACTATGATGTTTCTGTTTCTCCACAGGTCTCACCCTACCCTGGTCCTGGTCCTGGTCCAGGAGAGAGGCTAGTTCAGCCCGTAACGCCTCTGGAGACACACACACTGGCCTCTTTATCACAGGTTGAGCAGCTCTTCCTTAAATCCTTAAATCACAGCTTGTTGTGTGATCAACACATATAATTCTATTGCTCGGGTTCGGTTTGTTTCATTGCAGATCTTGGTTTCCCAGGACTTTGAGGAGTTCTCAGCAAAGACTCCGGACTCTCAGCATAAAGACTCTTCTCTGATCAACCCCAGCGAGGGGCAGCTCAGCCCTTCTAGACTGGACAGCCTTAGGCAAAACCTACAGCTGGAGCTGGAGCTGGAGCTGGGCCTGGGAGCTGGAGCTGGAGGCGGGGCTGGAGCTGGAGGCGGGGCTGGAGCTGGAGGCGGGGCTGGGGGCAGGGCTGGGGGCGGAGCTGGAGCCGGGGTGGGTCCAGGTTTAGAGCAGGACTTGGAGAGCGGGCCGACAGCGGGCTCAAGCTTGGGGGCAGGGTTGAACTTTGGTTCAGACGCCGACCAGAGGAGGCTGTCCCTCCAAGAACCACAGACACCCCTGGACTCACGGACACCAGAGAGACACAGCTCCGACCCAGGGGGGAGCTAAGGAGGAGGGGAGGCAGGAGGAGAGTGCGATGGAGAGAGAGGGACACAGAGAGGACAACAGCCTATCCTACCGTCCCTCCTGGAAGCATGGAGCCACCTCATGTACCCACCACCAAAACCCTTTATGGCTCTCAGCGACTGTGTTCACCGCTGACCTCATACGCAAAGTCCCTTCTCAGAGAGCGTGAAGCAGGGTGAGGGGGAGGGGCCAACCCCCTCCACCCCTCTCCTGTCCACACACAGGAGCTCTGTGAACTCCTCAACAACACAACCTTTAACCAAAACCACCAACGGAGCGGAGAGAAGCCCGGTCCAGGTGCGTCTGGACACGTGACTACTGACCTGTAGAAGAATCCCTTTACTGACTGACGAGGACAAGCTAAGACAACACTGGATAGAATAATGTCCAAACAAGTAGCCATTTACGTCTTGCACTGAAAATCCTATTGATATAATAATAATTATGCTATTGTTTATGTCCGTGGCGCTTCCGATTCCTCAGACTGGCTGGTGAGTAGTAGTGTTAGCTGGCCTAACAGGAAACCTGTCCTGCTAAACCACCCCCCCCCCCCCCCTCCCCCCAAGAGCACACTGGATTAGCTGGTCGGCACCTCAGGGGTGGAACCTGGACGCTTAAAAGCCATGAATCCTCTCGTTGAACATATCAGCTGCTCTGTCGTAAACATGTACGCCATGATGTGAACACAGCTTTTGCAGGAGAGCAGCGGTCCCCGAAACAGCCAGTTCACATTATCAATCGAGCGGGAAATCCCAGCGTACGCATTTCACGCGAGACGAGTTGTGGTTTTATTTGGGGAAAACGGAGGCGATGCCGAGGACGAGCCTGCCTTGATCTCTAGCCCAGAATCAACGCACGTGCATGAAGTAAACCGTGGAGTGGTCTAGTTCTTCGTAGTTGGATTTGCTACCTCAAATTTCATTGGTTGTTACTTGTTTCCTCCCAGAATGCTTTTCCCCCTTGTACATAGGCGTTTGTGATGTGATGTTACGACGACCAGCCGAATGCGCCATTATTCCATGTACAGTACAATATGCAAACACTGGCAACAGGAGACGTTCTTCTCACGGTCTTTGTCCGCGTCCGTCTTTTAGCAGAGCGTGGCCTGGTGTCTTCTTCACACGCATTCTGATCTTTGGGCAAATTCAATTTCTTATTCAAATTTAGTTTTTTTACCAAGGCATTTTCTGAATTACACAGCACAAAAAGCAGAATCCTTTAACGCCGCCGTAACGTCCTGAATTTAGATGTAACACTAACGTTCACTGCTACCACCAGAAGACTCCACCTTGACAGTCTGAACATCTCCTGGATCTGTGCTACGGACGACCTGTGCTTCATTAGACTGCTGTTACCCTCAGAACCCTGGGAACGAAGGGTGATGGTTTCCTTGTGGCACCGTTAGCCACTGGCTGCCCCTCACCTCTCTGAGGCATGGTTTCAGAGCAGATCATGGGGACCAGTTCAACCAAGTGTATTTATATACAGACGTCCTAGCGTACTGTAAGGCAACTCCTACTAACAGCAGTGTAATAAAGCACAGGCGTCTTTGCAGCTACGCTCCCTTATATCAGGCCACCAGCACAAAACATCAGCTCAGACTGTGACACTACAGGTACTGTGTCCACGTGAGCAAACCCACCACTCAGATAACACACAAACATGACTTACACTTACAGTAAGAATAAGAAGACAAAGCTAGCAAAGCAAAGCAGCAGCTAGGAAGCATCTGACAGGTTGAGGGTGAGTGTAAGGAGCTACAGTACTCATGGTGATGGAGCACAGAGAGCTCAGGGTGGAGATGTACAGAGGCATTACAGGAGCAGGTGCAATGTGTCTACAGTACAGAAATGGAACCTGAAGCGTTCACGTCGTCTTCCCTGATGCTGTTTCATGCAGACAGACCACTTCTGAACAAGCACACGAGTAAAATTTGTTTCGTCCTTTAGGCCGTCGACGTGGACTCCAAGCAGCTGAAGCACATGTTCATTTAATGAAGACTCAGGAACCTGTTATTAATGTCACAAGGTTCATTTTCCTTTGGCTCACACGTCAAAACCAACCAGTGAACAAACAACAACCCTCACTTCCCTTTAATGCAAATTTGTGAAGATTGTATTTTGCTGCTTGCTACTTAATTTATTTGGTTGTAGGATTGTTTTGTTTGTCTGGATTGTCGCTACTATGATTTGTCACACGGTGTCGGGTTAGTGAACATGACCCGACACTGCTGTGATCCTTTGTTCCTTGGTCTGAAGTTGACTTTTTGTAACCACTCTATATTTATTCAGTGTTCATGGCTGTGGGTGTGTGGTGGTGGGACACACTTGGCCTGTTTTCCTGACACGACCCTGCACGTGTGAAGGCGGCTTCACAAAGTGCACAGAGTATCCAACCAAAGTGAGACAACTGAACATATGACCTAAATTCACTTTGAATTCAACACACAGAACGGTACAAAGACATGATTGTGAAACCGAACACAGCTGGATCACCTGGGATTCATAGTGGAACCAAGAACATTTTTACAGTGTTGCGGATTACTGTAAAGCGGTTAATTCTCTGGTAAGAGTGATTCAAGCTGCTGGTGGGTCAATCAAATCCAAAACATTAACGTGGAGCGAAGCCAATGAAGCAGATTCTTTACCAACAGGCTGTATTTGTCCTTTTTACAGGTCCAGGCTCTTGTTCGCCTGCTGTAGCACGTCGTCTTGTTAGTGTTCAATAACAGTCACCTAGTGGCCTGAACTGTATCTGTACATCCAGAACTATGACCTCAAAACCAGAATGTGGTTGTTGGCAACTCTTCTTCTTTGCCCCTTTGTGTGATGCTGTAGAGTAGAGGTTTATGTAATGCATACTGCATATTAGAAGAGCAGAGGGAGCATTTGGAAAACAATAAGACACACACACACACACACACACACACACACACACACACACACACACACACACACACACACACACACACACACACACACACTTAATGGCTCTTCCATTCTGCTGAGCTTGTTTAAGTTCTGACAGACTCGGGTCCCGCGTTTGTAGATACCTTAAGCACTTGGGGTCGGGAGGGTTTGGTACCGGATCGGCTCTGTCACTCTTTGCCTGTACATATTAACTTCCACTACTTGTAAAGGAATCCAGCTCTGTGGCACTCATATAGCCAGCACTATGCAGAAACTGAATCATTTCTTTGGCATGCTTTGAAATGCAGAATACTATAGAGGAAAACGTGCTTAATAAATTAAGTCTGCTCTAATTTCTTATTAATCACCTTATTAAAAAGAAGCAATGGAAAAATGAATTTTATGATGATGACGAGGTTGAGGAGAGACGATGACGGTGATGATGCTAAACACTTTAAATATCGTGCACATTTTTACTTGCATGCTGCACTGAGAATCCGAGGGTTCGACGTGTGAAGCAGCTGATCTTCGCTGTATGCTTGCAAACTGTGTGTAGAGTGAAACACTGAATTCTTCCGTGTTACGGGAGAGTCCTATTTATATATACGTATATATATATACATACTACTTCCAGGTCATGGAAGACAGGGGTACTGACTAGCTGCAACTATAGTGATCCTAGATAATACAATAATATATTGTATATTTGTATCTTTGGTTGCAAACCACTGTAATGAGAGATGCACGTGTGGCAGTCCTGGACACAACTGTTTCCAAAATATCCGGGAGCGCTTGATTCACCTTGTCTGGGCTGTGTATCTACTTCTGCTCTGGAAGTTGAATCAAGTGCACCTAAACGATTTCCAATCCTGCTTTTGCTCACTTGGGCAGCAAGAGGTAAGAATGACTGTTATCAGCACACCTGGCGCAGCGCGGGGCCACTTACAGACTGTGCGTCCTAATATCTATTAGCAGTAGCATCGAGTGCTGAGGTGTGTGGTGGCCCCGGTAAATGCGCAGATGTTTTGAGAATAGGACATTTTTTAATAATGTATATTCTATTGCAGCCCTCAGAAGGACAGTGGGTTCACTGTAACTCATCTCATCCACTAACTGAGTTTCATAAAGCTAATAAAGCGCCTTTCATATCAGATACAATGGGAAAGTGGTGAAGCTCCAGGTTCTGATATATGATTGCATTATCAGTGGTTGAACTTTATAAAATTTCAAAATATTTCTTTCAATAAACCTCTTTGAAAGCAACATATCCATGGCCGTGACTTTCTTGACCTCTTCTTACAGTGTATGACTTTTATTACAGCTTTTGATTTGAAATACTCATTTCACACATCATGGATATAAGCTCTTACTGAGCAAAACTATGTGACTGGAACATCTCTACATTGGATTGAGTGTCTGACTGACAAAAATATATACTTATTATTTACTTTAAAAAGTCTGATTACAGGCTGTATAGGAAGATTTTCACACTCATCCTTAGTAAAGTATCTTTGGGCTCTTCAGTCCTAAAGTCTGGACATTTGCCTCTTTAATCCATTTGGTCTATTTAGTGAGGCTGTGGCTGTAAAAACACACAACATCTGCATCTGTCCAACAGCAAGCAGTTAGACCATCACTGAAATAAAGCTACAACGTTTGTTTCCCATTTATGACACCAGGTGGCGCCATAAACCTACATTTAACCTGATGACCCGTTAGACTCAGCGGCCGTAATGGTAGAAATGTTGGGATTAGTTCAATATGTTGGATGTTGTAAACACGCGGTCTGAACATCACCTGAACAGCTCTGCCTGTGGTTAATTATTATACTTTCAGAAGTTTTTGAACTGAGATTTTTGTATGCTGGAAGTAGCATCACTTCCTTCAAATAAAATACAGACTAATAGAGCAGGTGTTGATTCAATACACGTGCACGTGCGTGAGTCACCCATTCCGACTAAGTCATCTATATTTCCTATAATAACCGTAATTCCTATTGTACCACTGCCATTTCCATGCGGGCGGTTTCTCATCCATGGCGCTGACAGGGCGTCTTCCAGGGCTGCGTCCGCACGGCGCGAGTCTCTCTTCAGCCATTGGGCCGGCACTGTTCCGTAAAAGGAGTCAAACTCCTCCATTGTATGCGCAGGGTGTCTGTCAAAGGTCCGAACAGTGACGGCGCAGGGTCTGGACTGAATTTTAAAGCTACAATTGGACAAACCTCTTGTCATTTACACTTTACCTTGCGTTTAATTGGATTAATTAACAGCCAGTCAGCGTTCTCGACTTCTGATTGGACGTTAGCTTCTCCGGGGAGGAGCAAGTTAGTGTGCAGCAAGCGGAGTGTACCGTAGGGTGGGCGGACCGTAGCAGTGACAGCGACGCTTGGAGAGTCCCGACAAACTGTCAAAAGCGGACAACTAACGGTGAGTTCGCCTCAAATACGAGCTTTGTGGTTGTGTGGCTGTGTGACTAGGCGCCGGCTGTTTGCAGCGAAGGCAAAGTGAGTGGGCGCGCGGCCACTGCTGTCTCCGTAGCAGTGGAATGACGGTGATTTTGGATGAGTGATCTCACGGCACGCATCACAGCGACGCCGTAAGTGCTGTAGGATAGTGCTGCCTTCAGGCGCACCTCGGAAACTCTTACTTTTAGGAGTGGGAGGAGTGCGCAGACGTAATGTACCTTCCTTTTGTTTGAACCATTGGCCAAACACCGCTGTTTTGTAGTTGTGTGGACGACCTGGTTTCAGCCCCACTTGCAGCTTTCACTTTCCCTTTGTGCTTCCACTGCTTTACATGCAGCCGAATCCGGTGGCCCATGTGTTCCGACGGCGCGTGAGGCGGCATGGGTGCGCGCAGCGAAGTTGCAGTGTCACACAGGAAAGTTACACAAGCTAGTTTTGGGGTTTCACCGCTGCCTCCCTTCGACTGTGTGTTTCTCTCAATGTGGACCGGAACCGGAGAACCGCTCGTTGGTTCCGTAGACGTCCCAGTAGTTGCCGCTGCTCGTACGCATCGTAGCTTAAAGCAGGTTAACGTGGACAGTGTGATCCGGGCTTCTAATGGAGGCGTTGTCTGCACAGACTGTGCGGGTCACAGATGAAGCTGATGCAGCGTCTGCAGCGGTAGAACAGTCTGGTTTCATGTGACTGGTTGCGAAGGCTTCACTCTGCAATGAAGCGTGTCACAGAGGTTAAAGGTAAAACTATACCGGAACATTGATTCCTTTTGGTCCATATCAATAGAAACCGGACGTCCTCCTACTATATGAGGTCATAGTTCATAGTTCCTCTGTTACTGACACTAAACGTTGGATGATAGATTTAACTCAGAATGGTTCTTAAGTCTATAACTCAGTTATATCATCGCTGTCCGTTTCCGCTGAATGTTATATAAGATTCACGCTGTTATCTAACAAATGGACTCCACCATAACTGAGTGGACACCTGCAGCTGAGCATCATGGAGACACCATGAAGGGGAAGGCAGCCCAGGGGATTGCCTCCCTCTCTCCCTCCTCTTCTGCCTCCTTCTCTCTAGATTACTCTCCAATCCTCCACAGCCAGATTACTGCGTGGGGAGAGGTGGGACTGACCTCGGCCCTGAATTCATTATGGACCTGATCCAATCACATCTCTCAAATGTCTGGTTGCGTGTTGCTGCCCCGTAAGTCCGCCAAAGTGATCAGGTATTAGGCCAGAGGGCCGACTGTCACCAAACAGGCCACATGTTCGACAACTGTCATGCAGAGCGGCTGAAGTGAGCAGCTGCAGCATCACTGTGTCGTAGGGATGTTTCACAGCGTGAGGCGAAACCTGCGCTTCGCTGCCCAGGGATCGAAGCTCGCCACAAGGTCCAGGCCTAGGTCCAAGGTCCTAGGCCATAGGTTTCAGGACGTTTTACTGCAGGATGTGAGTGTTCTAACAGATGAAGGAGGTTCCTCCTCCCGTCATTTTGTCGATGTCACAGTGAGCTGGTGAGTTACTTTTGAGACTGGCATCGTGACCCCACAGCAGCAGGGCTGGTGCCAATGAGCACGTTTCCACCGAGGATGGAAAACACAAGCTTTATTTCTCATTCTGCCACAGCACTAGTGTCTGAGCTACTGAACTTTAACCGGTTTAAATGCAATGCAATCTCCATTTTATGGACGTGGACACTTGTCTGTGTTCTGCACTGAGAAGATGACGCATCATGGATACTGCTTTTGTGTAAATTAATTTTAATAAAAAACTACAACAAAAGTGGCTTAACTACATTCATAACTTTCACTTATGCTCAATGTGTATTTTGAAAAAAGACCAGACAAGGACATGCCCCATAAAACAATTTGGATAAATAATTAATTAAGCCTGTTTGCCTAAAGCAAATATCCACATGCAGGAATCAAAGGCGGTGTGGTTTGTTGGCCAAAGTCAAAGTAAAACCAGTGCAGAGTCCTGAAACCTGAAACTGTGATTTAGTCTAATGATGGTTTGACCTGCAGTAACCACAGGCTGGGACACTCTGGCATGCAGGTCCTGAATATCAGCGCGCTGTGTGACTGCACGGAAAAGGCATCTGTATAATTATTGGACTGATCGTCACACTTCTTGTGTCCGGTGTAAATCAATACTCAGAGGGATGTTAATAGAGTTGAACAGCTGAGTTCTCAAATAGATGTTATATGTTTTTGTTATATACTCATGACATGACGTAAGCTAAGCTAGGACACCATGACTGCATGACTGGGTAGGAAGTAACTAAACACTCATCTTGATGGACTTGGAAACGTGAGGTACCTTTTAGTAGTTTGAGCTTAGTCGGGTCGAAGCAGGGTCACAGGGAACGTGAGCAGGATTCCACCGCCCTCCGTCCTCCTTCAGCGCCATCCCAGACTCTGTCTAGGAAACCCAGGAAGCATATTGTCCTCGTGCTTCTGCGCTGCCACAGAATGCGGTTGGTCTGGGGCAGTGATCTCATTATTATCCTTCCTGGATTATTCCTGTTTAGATTTGACTGAGCCGCTCACAAACTGAAGACAAGTTGTGTTCTTTTACAGGATTCAGCCTCAGGCATTTTTAGACTTGGTTCATTTATCAGCTTAGTGATGCGATGGTTCCTCGTTAACTTCATTGCTAGTGACAGATGATGCTTTGTAAAACACTGTGAAACCCTGACCTACTGCTGAGAAGGTCCTTTGATTATGCAGTACACACTGTCCTTCAGTGATTATGGTTTCAGGTTCATGGAGGAGATGGTCTTGGAAGAATGGCAAGGATCCAGTTTGAGCTGCCCTAAAGCTGGATTCTGGGTTCTGACCAGGATTTGGTGGCCGTTCTCCACGGCCTCGAACCATTCACACAGACTGTGGCTGTGAGCTCACCTGTTCTTTAACATCACATCTGGAGGCGATGAGAATGTGTGTTGGCGTTAGAGGTCACTCTTAAATGCCCAGTGTAATGGTCTGTGATGGTTCTGTGATGGTACAGTAGCTTCATCAGCTACGGTGCTGAGCACAGGACTGAGTGTCTGCCCTGCGATTAGTGATGTCATGAGCACCAGCCAGGTCAAATGAGGATAAACCTTTATGATGAGCAGGGATCAATATGTAACCACACAGCTAATGGCTCCATTACTGGCTACGCTGTGATACCAACAAAACTACAACCTGATGGAGTCATAGAACCTATGACTCGGTGCTTTGATTCTGCCAGTAAATCATGAAGCACCTTTTCTCGTGTCTCATGTCTGGTCACAGACGAGCTTGTTGTTCAGCTGCATCGCGTCAGGTCAGAATTTGTGTAGTTCACCATCAAAGCTTCTGTTGTCTTTTAATGTTGCTTGGACCTGTTGTTTCAAATGATTCAAGGCATCTCCTATTATTGATTTACACAGGTGGAATACAGAGCAATTTATTCGTGCACTTAAGCACATTTTTAATATAATTGCCAATTTACTTTTCCCAGAAGCCGGTCGTAAACAGTCGTAAAAATAGATATTGGCCTTTCACTTTATGCCCATATGCAAAAGGTCTGGATGAAGTACAGTAACTGATAAGTAAGTTGTAGGCAAACAATGGATGACAAAAATCACAGTCAGCTCAGCTTTGGCTACAGCTCTGTCGTCCACTTATTGTCCTCTCCCCTGTTCTTTGACCCTCATGTGTTCCACCTGTGGCTGGTCCCTCCTCCTTCTGTATGCATTTAATTCAGAGATCCTTCTGCATGTAAAACTACACAGATGCCACTGCTGCGTAAAGCTGCTGACCTTTTTCTGCACTGACTCCTGTCTCCAGGTCTACAGTAGCATCCAGCTAAAGTCATTAGAAGCCACAGAATTTAGAGGAGGTATGTGAAGTCTGAGTCTCATCAGTGACAGAGATGAGCTGCATGTGGAAAGAACAGGCGCGAGTGTGAACTATGCCTGATGAAGGAGACGCACAAACCAAAGGAGACAGTGACAAATTACTTTATCGATGTATCAACACATCCCTAAGGAGCCTTCGCTTACATCACACCAGCAATCCATCAACCCCTCCACTGATTCATCATGTGGGCCTGTGACAGAAGCCAGTCACACGCAGACGCGTGTCAGGCCGTCTCCATGGAAGCTGGACGGGTGGAGTCCGAGGTTGCGTGACAGCGGCAGATTGAATGAGCGAAGTGATGGAGGGATAGAGAGCAGAGAGGGGAAATGAGATGGGACAGAGTGAACCGGCCAATGTAATCCCCTCACAACACAAGCAGCTGGACCGGAGTGTCAGCACAGGCCCTGCCCAGAGCTCAACAGCTGGGTGGATGGAGAGCCGCTGCCGCTCAGAGGTGTCAGAACTGGATTCAGTGTAAAACTTACTGAATGTCTGCTATCGGGTGTTAAATGCAGGCTTCACACCGGGGACGGGACAGCAGCCGAATAATCATTAACTTTGGTTTGCACGTCTCAGCAAGTCGCCTCATTTGCTGTGGAAATCCACCGTGAGATCAGATGCATGATAGCAGCGTAGTAATAGGAGGAATGTGAAGCATGTGCGGGTCACGGCCGGGCCCAGAAAGCCAGCGGCCGGTGAATCCCTGCTGTGGTTGGGCTGCGTGGAGCCGTGCGCGTCCCAGCGCCGGGAGTCTGAGCGCGTGCGCCGCCGCTTTGCATTCCATCGCCATGCGTAAAGCTCCGCTCCGCAACAATGGGGCACAGTTCCCGAAAAGCGGCCGGGTCCCGGCTTTGGGCCGCGTGTGGGCGAGGCCGCGGGGACGCACAGGCGGCCCGTTTGTCCGGCCGCGATGAGCGGCAGCAGCTCCTCAATTACACAAACCTGATTCTGTGAAAAACACAGGACTGACACACGCACGTGCACCAAACAGCAGTGAATTAGTGTAATCCTCAGGCTGAAACCGGCTGGAGGCTGGGGTCCAGTGGGCCCGGTCCGTTCTGCAGACTGACCCGTGTGAGGTGAGGCTGCAGGTCCCACCGTGGACATCGTGAGTGTTCTGTTGGTGCAGGTGGATGCGTCAGACATGAGCTCATGCATTCTTCTATCATTGCTAAGTGTAAACACACACACACACACACACACACACACACACACACACACACACACACACACACACACACACACACACACACACACACACACACACACACACACACCTTTGTTCTTCCTAGCGCTGTTCTGCTCCTTATCAGTCAACCAAGCATCACGTTCCCACCTGCATGTGCATAAAGAGCGAAGCTCTTTCTTACGGCGGTGACTCTTGTCCTTCCGCCTGCGTTCGGCGGCTCCGTCATTTCCATGTGCAGAGCCTGTGCAGCCAAGCGATAGTCAAATGAGGCTCGCTGACATTTATTTGAACTTGGCGTCTTTGGGCCGAGTGTTTCCATTAGCAGTGCTTTAGTCACGCCGTTCATGAGTCGTGGCTCCAGACTCAGAGCAGAGACTCTGACAGCAGCAATCTCAGCCTAACATTGGCTTCAGTGAGGCAGCATTTGTGCTGCTTCAGCACAAAACAGACATTATTCTAATACTGTACTGCTTAGCGACACTAGAAAGCGTCTGCATGCGGTGATGGATGGCGGCTGAGCTACACCCCTGTTCCTCATGAGACTAATTACTAAACACAGTCTGTCACACACACCGCCTCCTCCCTGGGGCGGTCTGTGTCTGTCTTCTGTTCCTCGTGTCATCGCATATAGTCGTCCTAGACGCTGTAAACCTGGATGATGAACAGCCCGCCAGCTTAGCTTACCAGGTGTGTGAGTGTTGATAGTAACCTGAGTGTCAGACATGCAGAGGTGTCGGATTGTCCGTGGGTGTGTGCTACTGTGTTTGTGTGTGTGGGTGTGGGTGTAGTTGGGTGTGGCAGACATTGTGCAAACTGATCTACTGCTTTATTCTCATATCAGGAAATGTTCCGTAATCAAAGGTTTGCCCTCATTTCATGTGGATTCTACTGTGTGGGGTTAGAATTAATGAGGTTAATGTTTCTATACAAACAGTTTGATGATTACTGATCTCAGCTTTTTTTCCCATTCCAGTTCCTGGTTGCATTGCTTGACTTTTTTGGAGGCGCTTCCACATTTTTCGTGCAGGTTTTACAGCTCTCAGTGTGAATTTGCCCAAGGCTCAGGTGTGAGCTGAGAAGCGCAGAGGAAGAACAGGAGTTAAGCGAATTAGCAGAGGTTTATTGGAGTAAAGTTCAGATATTTGAACCTGATCTTATCTCGTGTTGGCTCTGAGCACAGACCTGGTCTCATTCAACAATGTGCTGCGTTTGTGTGGCCTGGTAAAACACAATGGCTGCTATGTAGGAATGTCAGTGATGGCATATCTCTCTCTCGCTTCCTCCCTCCCTCTCTCATACGCACATTTCATTCTTTGACATGTTCATCTTTGTGTTCTTGCAGTTCATTATTTTGGCTTATCATATTGTACAGGTTTGGCTCAGATGTTTGGTCCACCTCTAGTTCACTTCAGGGTCACATGACAGGTCGAGAGTCCCAGGACCTTGAACTGAGCCACTGTTTGTTTCTCTGTCAGCAGCAGCTTTATGAGTGTAATCATCATAAAGTACTTTTTTAAAGCAGTGATTGTGCCCAAGCTTGAACAACTGTGATACTTTGTGTTGGATACCACTGGTGTGGGCTTATTATGATATATGACATGTTCTGTGACCCCTTTGTAGCACAGAGATGAGGTCAGGAGTCGGAGAGGAGGCTCTGTGTGAGTGCATCTGTGTGCAATGAAGAGTTAGTCAGGTTAAGACTGAGGCAACAACATGGCAACAAACCGCACAACCCACAGAGCAGAAGCCAAAATACACCAGACGTTGTTCAGTCTGTTAGAGGAAAGGACCGAACCCGTGTGTGTGTGTGTGTGTGTGTGTGTGTGTGTGTGTGTGTGTGTGTGTGTGTGTGTGTGTGTGTGTGTGTGTGTGTGTGTGTGTGTGTGTGTGTGTGTGTGTGTGTGTGAGAGAGAGAGGAGAGAGAGAGAAACTGAGCGTGAGCTAAAAGCCCTCGTCAGCTGTCTCTGTACATCAGTGGGCTTTAAAAAACAGAAGTGAGGAAATGGTTTAAACTCACACGCACAACTAAAGTATCATTAGCGCCCCCAGATAACCGGGATCTGAGAGGGAGCCGCTGAACGTTAGGAGCCAGTAATGCAGCCAGCGACGAGCTGCTGCGGGCCGCTTGCTCCTCCTCTGGCTCCTGGAGACGTTTAGGTGCAGTGGGAGGAACTGGGAGCTGGAGGATGTTGTACCCACTGTGTGATGAAGGAGGAGGATGAAGCCAGCAGCTCCCAGTCTGTCTGTGGCCTTGAAGGAAGATTAGAGGCCGCTGCACCAGTCACCACTTGCACAGTCGATTATTATATTCCGAGCTTCTATTGTTTTGCCCCTAAACCTCAGTCCTCTCCACTCTTTATTCGTCTGCCTGACACATACTGAAGCCTCCTCCCGTCTATTTAAAGGCCACATGCGTCGCACCCTGACATCATCCATCTCACCAGGCTCCGGTGATGTCATGGTAATTATACGTCCCCTACGCGGTCGCGTCCCGCTGTTTTTACAGTGAATCTAGAGCTCCTCAAGCTGGGGGCGAGTACTTCTCAGCCAGTGTGGTTCTGTTCTACAGCTTCTAGCAGCAGTTGGTCCAGTCACCGCCTCCACCAGGACAGAGATGTCACCACGGCCACACTGTCACACGTGTGTGTGATCCCACAAGAGATATTTGTCTTCGACATATTTGAGATAATTATAGATGCAGCAGTAGTTAATGCTGCAGTGCCTTGCTCGGTGGCAAACTATGGAGCAGGCTGCACCAGTTGGCATGTATCTAGTTTCAAACCAGCAGCTGAGATACTCAGGCAGCGAGTCTGGGTCTGATGGGAAATGACTGCGTGTTGATGGTTTTCATGAATACCTCTGGGCCGTGGGTCCTGGTTCAGACAGGCCCGTGGCCCGGAGGCCGTCCATTCATTTCCTGTCACCTATAGAAACCGGAGCAGAACGTTTCGCTTTAATGTAAGGAGCCTCCCATCACTCAGGCAAGTTGTGTAAGAGCGAGGCCTGCTTATGGAAACCCCCGTGTACAGGGATTGTTTGTGCCAGCGTTTCACTTCCCCAAACTGTTTTGAATCTTCGGATTTACTCCATCTTTGGTGAGACGAATTCACACAAAATCCACAGATCGTCTGCATCTGAATGGGGCCGGTTGGCAGAAGAAGGAACGTGTTCAGACAGGTATCCAGCTGGCAAACGTCCAGTAGTGGAGTCAAACTGTGGCAGTTAAAGGCTTAAGGCCATTTTATTTGTCTTAGGATCATAAAGTTAAGTGATCCGGATAAAGGGCTGAGAACGTGAGACAAATTGTCCAATCACTCTGTCAACAAACTGCTAAAAGGTTTAAACTAGAGCAAATCAGTCTGAGGTGTTAACTGTCAGACAGTGGAACTATTATTATTATTATTACAGCTTTTGATTCAGAATAATTGACTAGAGTGAGGTCATGCGATGTGAAATCATTCATTGTTGTCACTTGACAGAGAACTTCAGCGTTGTAGTTCAAACTCAGCAGGAACAGGAGGTGTGTGAGCGTCAAGCGCTTTGTATGAAACGTGAAAACATTAAAATGAGGTTGACTCATAACCACAGTTGTCTCTGGGACCTGATCAGGTGCCAGGAGCGTTGTTAAACTCCTACCGATGCGGCACGAGTTGGATTTGCTGAATTATCATCCCCATGTGTTTGTCGTGGTGCTTTAGTGTTTACATACAACAGCGGTGTGTCCAAACAGATCAAAGAGGCTTAACCTTCACCTCAGCTGTTCTCTCTGACACACACACACACACACACACACACACACACACACACACACACACACACACACACACACACACACACACACACACACACACACACACACACACACTAATCCACCCATCCACCAGTACATTTGTTAACTGACAGCACAATAGAAGCCTTTCCATGGATTTCCTTCCTTTGTTGAATTCAGATTATTTCCGAGTGGACGCTGGGAGCAGGAGGTGGAAAACAGGAGCTCAGCTCGAACCAGAGCAGCACAACACGACTTTATGAGTTCTCATCCCAGAAAATGAAATACTTCTGCTGCTGGTCTGAAAACAACAAAACCCAGTAGCCTTTGGCTTCTTCAGCTCCTGACCTTAATCAGAGGACTTGGACCACCCCGCTGCCGCTGCAGCTGGCACACTGAACACACCCAGATGATGTGGGGTTAATTATGGAAAGTGGGGCAGAGTTTGTGAACAGTGTGGCTTTGTGGTCGGGGCGGCGGCGGTGCTGCGACACACCCAGGCCTCGGCACCGGGGGCTCGGCCTCGGCTGCAGATACACGGCCGTCAGCCATGTAATACCGCTCAGCGGCTCCAGTAAATGGCTGTTTGGGCCGCTCAACACGGCGTAACTGTTAGGGTGACGATGACACTGGTTGACCGACCGTGCAAATGTTTGTCTGATATCGAATAACCCGTCAATAAAAGAAAAGCTATCTGCACGTGCTTTTAGCCTGATTACTGCTCACTGTCGTCTGTGTGCAGCTGGTGAAGGCGATCTTCTGGCCACACTGACAGATATAGGGCTGTATTTAATGGTTCCTATAATTTTAATATTTAATGATGAGTTAATTATTCATTAAGTTTGACAAGAAAACAAGGATTTCCTCTGTCCACGTTTCTATACTAAGGATTCAGAACAGAACATTTGAACTTCCACCAATATGACTAATAAAAAGTACTTCATATCCCCATATAGAATCATATATCATCAT
The DNA here is from genome assembly GCF_900634795.4 of Betta splendens. Lineage (NCBI taxonomy): Eukaryota > Metazoa > Chordata > Actinopteri > Anabantiformes > Osphronemidae > Betta > Betta splendens. Next base: position 12,935,021 of record NC_040884.2, on the reverse strand, counting down.
ATATCATCATACTGTGCCTGCTGCACAGGTTCAGTACAGATTTAGACCTGGAGCACAGTTGGTGCTACACTGCATCCTGTGGCTGTTGGAGGGGGTGAAGGGGGTAGAGAGGTTGGATCAGACAAGCTCCAGACTGAGATAATGGGTTTGGGGGGTGTTCATCATAGATATTTCTCGGACTGTTGCATAAATTACTTTAAACAACAGTAAATAAGTGAATTGCCTGAGTATACGTTACACTCATCAGTTTGTAGGTTGTAAGTGAATGAAGCATCCAGTAGATGGTGCCGTGAGGCTGTGTTTGAGTCAGACTGAGTCATGTTTGTTAGAAGGAAACCTGTGGCTCCAGATGTTGCGTGTGTAGTTGTGAAATGAAGATGAGGGAGGCAGAGTGAGCAGTAGACTGGCAGCCAGTGTCAGCAGAGATGTTCTAAGGACACAACGTACAGGCCGTGCCTCTCTGCAGTACTCTGGGTATTATGTGTACAGTGATGTGTATTTAAGGCTTGTGGCTGTTCAGCGTGCTGCTCAGGGGCCCTTGAGCAGGATCAGTGCCATCACACAGCTTCCATCCAGGTCCTCTGGTCAAATCTCAGGCCACAAACCTGTGGGCTCGTCATCAGGAACAAACAGATCTTGTCATTTTGTTTTTCATGGTCGTCATGTTAAAGTGTCTTGGTCACGAACCAAAGGATTTGTTGCATGCCAGTTGATTTAAATGTCAGTTTGCCTTTTTAATAATCATGTTCCTAATTTGTTGACTCCTGTGTTTCTGTGTAGTCATGGCGGAGTTAGACCTGAGTCTGAGCGACGCGCTGACAGACAGCGCTCCCCAGCCGGGCCCGGAGGCCCGGGTGGAGCGGGACTTCGTAGCCGAGCTGGAGGCGGAGCCCTTCGAGGATCAGGTTGGAGAGAGTGTGGGAAAGACGGAGTACATCCCCCTGCTGGACGACGACGACAACAGGGCAGGTGAGAGAAAAGGGTCGTCCTTATTCTGAGTAATCACAGTAGTTGTAGACGCGACTGGGCTGCCTGGACTGGGAGCAGGGCGTCAGGGGGCACAGCTGCAGCTGCTCTGGCTGGACATAGGGATGCTTGCAGTCAGAGACTTCTTACAGGCAAAACTGGGGGATTAATAAACCTTAATAACCTTAATAAACACTGAATGTATCATCAGCGCTGTATTTAAAGGACAGGTCAAATGAATTAGTGAAAACATCACTAATTCCTCTGTGGTTCACTGGGGTTTTCATGGCGGCGCGTCTGACCTCACTAGCATCCAAACATAAGGAGAAGCTGTTGCATAACATGAACTGCAGCTGCCCCTAAATGACTGCTACTATTAGGTGCCGCTGGACACTGGCTGCCATTTTGGATCTAGTGGGGTGCCATTCAGCCACAGGGAGGATAGTAGCCTGAAGATAAGGAACCAAATAGGAAGAGCCTCTGCTCTGGCTATGGTTCTGTGAAAACAGATCAAAGGTTACAAATATCACCCTTATTCGCTGTTTGTTGTCTGTACTATGAGCTTAAACGCGGCTGCGATGCACCCTGCTAAACTCCTCAGTGGTCCAGTTTCCTACGGAGCAATAAAAAGGACTGTGAGCAGACGAACAATGCACGAGATGGGCCAAAACAAGCAGCTGATGAATGGAAGTGACAGTGAACCGGCATGACTCAGCTCTCGGCCTGTTTTGCTCAGACAGTCAGACCGCGTGTGGGCACTCGTCAGTCACAGCCGGCCGCAGGACGGCCCGTGGGCGGCGTGGCCAGTGATCAGCTGTGGCACACACACACACACACTGGCACACGCAGACACGCTGACGCGCCGGGCGCTGCAGCCTAATGCCGTCTGGCAGCAGGAGCCACGTTTGTCCTTTGAATTGTCTGCGCTGCACATGTTGAGGACACACCTACCTGTATTGTGTGTGTGTGTGTGTGTGTGTGTGTGTGTGTGCATGCTCTGTCTGGTTTGCGACTGTTGCATGTTCTCCCTGTGATCCTCATTTGCTTGTTTATGGCTGCAGATGTTTAAGTAGCTTTTCTCTGCATGTGAGTTAAGAGCAACTCCGGCTTTATGGCAGCGGACCGCATGTTGTCGGTGTTGAGCGGAATCCCGGGCGCCGCGCGTATCGGTAGCGTGACTGTAGTAATGTGTCGCTTGTCTCTGTGTGTACATGTACGTGACCGCGAGCAGCCGCGGCTCCTGCGCTGGAGAACGGGCAGCAGGAAGCTCACGGGGTGCAAAAGCCTGGTAAGACGCTGAATATCACACAGTCCTTCTGCCGTCGGTCAGTCTGCAGAGGCTTCTGGTCATCGTCATCATCAGCTCATGGTCCAGTCTTTTTTTTTTTTTTCTGTCACTCTTTTTTTTCTTTTGTCCGATTCTGTTTATGTGTGTTGCACCATCGTCTTAGCTGTTCCAAGGCAGGACGTGAATAGTTCTCACTGCTCCTCAGCATCTTTTCAAAGTCTTCTTAGCATCACTGCTGCTCTTAAAATACTCTGAGCCATTTAAAGGGAACAACTGAACCGACAAGTGCTACAAAATGCAGGATTATGCAGCCGTTGATTCACATTCTAATCATAGCAGGGGCACAGTTCACAACCCGGTGCCCTGTATTCTCCCAGAACCCAGGGGACCTGCTTCAAGGTCTCCTTCAAGTCCACAAAACACCTGTGACTGCACTTGTTTGCTTAGAACAGTGAAAAGCTGCTCCAGCATCTGAGTCTTTTCCAGCTGTTGGGACTTAACATTCTATGTAAGTAGGGAAAGACCACCTGTCAGTCACTGTGCAGCCAGTACTGCTACTGCTAATACTACTACAGCAGTACTGCTGCTGTGTCCTTCTACTTCATGGTCAAACGCAGTTTAATCAGTAGAGGAATGTTACAGTATTTCCATCATTTAAATAGTACATTAATTAATATGAAATGAAAACAGCCAGAAATCATTGATTTGTTGCGTCGATAGAATCAGCAGCTCAGCTTTTAACACATGATTACAGTCTGTCGTATCCAGCGGCTCCTTTGGTGCGTACGATGCCAATAAACATTTTGTTATGTCAGTATAGGAGATAATTAGATGGAGGAGTGATGTGCTGTGTCTCACAGGTTCTTATTGCTGCTCTCTGACTGTGGTATGGCTGCGTATGTTGTACTGTACAAGGAGCATTAAATTAGTTGGCTCCTAGAAAGTAGTGCATGAATATTAGAGTGAGACAGATCAACATGTAGCTGCATGGTGGCAGGTTGGCAGCCTTTAACCATGTTCATGACTGAAGGTTTGGGAGAGATGCTGGCGATCTGCATGTAAATCATACATCTGTGTTGGCTTGCTGGCTGTTGGCATGGCATGGGTGGCTGCTGTTACCATGGCTACGCGACTCGGCGCTCAGTGGCGGTGGAAAGTGTTCAGGCCCCTTTGGTCTTTGCTCACTTGAATCATAAATAAATCACATGGGCCCATTGACCATAATGACAAAGTAATACTACAAAACACAAACGTTCAGAACCTGGTTGGCACCGTGTCTGGATTTATTTGGCTCGTTCCCTTCCTCTTGACAGATACATGTATTCATGTCAACCTCCTGCTACAGAGGTCATTGTAGTAGTTGTTCCAGTCTGTAGCGACTTCAGAGTCTCTCCCTGATGTCCTGGATGCTTCGGTCTAGACAGTCCTTGTGCTACTAACGTCATCTGGTCTCATATCACAGGTATTGAGGTCACGGTGCGCTTGGATCTACATAAACCTGGCGTTAAATTGTCATTATGGGCAATTGAAGGAAGCCTGATACAGTTTTAAGGACTGTAAAGTGTGCAAAAAGCGATGGACTGACACCGTTTGGTGGTTGTACCCCACGTCAGCAGAGTCGTTTCCAGTGGCCGTCGTGAGCTTCTGTCCTTGTCTTTGTGTGCCTCCATTGCATCCATTCATCACTGTTGTTCCTGCAGACCTTAGGGAGAGGACGCAGGTGGTAAAAGTAGTAAGTGGGTCAGAGAACTGGGAGCGTAGGCTCCGTCCTGACAGAGCAGATGCAGATGTGTCTGTGATGTGCTGCATGGCATGAACCACACGCACCCATCTGAACGGCTCCCGCCTGTATTGACATACTGTGGATGAGTTGACTGTGTGACCGCTTTACTAACCTGCTTTCTTCTTTTCTCTCCTTCTCTTCCTGTCATCACTTTTTCTTTGTGTTAAATTATTGTTCTCTCTCTTCTGTCTTGTGCTGCTTGTTCTCCTTCCTTCCTTTCTCTTTTACTGTCATCCTCACCCACCTCTTACTGTGCTTAACTTATGTCTCTGTCTCTCTTCTCAATCCCTGTGCTTCAGAGGACTAGAACCCGCCTCCATCTCTGTCAATCAGCTGTGCTTCTGCTCCTGTGCACCTCCTTCCTCCTCCTGTGCAGCACAGACAGGCACACACAAACATTATCTAGCCAACCCACAGAGGCTTTGAGACACACACACACACACACACGAACACACACACACACACACACACACTGATTATGAGTACACTGTGATTCCACTGTTTGTTTCCTGTTTGCTGTTCTTCTTGGCCTTGTAAATGATGATCTCTGATGATAAATGTTAAGATTATTAATACTATCTATTTTGGGATTAGCATCAAATCCTGTACAAACCAACAGCACATTAGTTGTCTCTCCAATGTAATAGAGTCACAAGTCAAAATGTCCTCACTTTGATAGGAAAGTGCGTTTTTTGGTTCCCACTTCGATGCAAGTACACACACACACACACACACACACACACACACACACACACACACACACACACACACACACGAACACACACACACACACACACACACACACACTCCGGGGCTCAGACACCATCCAGCCCTTGTCCCCCCATCTCCAAACTCTGAACAAACCAGTTGTCAGTGCTGCAAGCTCCATCCATCAACACCCAGTGACCAGCACACACACACACACACACACACACACACACACACACACACACACACACACACACACACACACACACACACACACACACACACACACACACACACACACATAGATTTTTGCTGGGTTAATTTTCCCTGGATCTTTTTTGCTGTTTGACCTCTTGTTTTGCACTGTAGCCAGATAGACTGTGACTGAAGCTGTCCTCCAGTGGACACCCACTGATTCAAAACCAATTAAACCTGTTTGTTAGTATTTTATTCCAGATATCTGTTAATGAGTATCATGCTTCCAGGACTCACTGAAACCTCCAATCATCATCATTCTAAATTTTTTTTTACTTATTATCTTGTTTCATGAGCTGTTACTGATGATGATGACTGTAGATACAGTAGGATGATGCTGTTAGCAACAAACTGGGCCTCATTCATCGAGACTGAACACCATCGACACATGCCGTCTTTCTATCATCCTGTCTTTCCATTCCTGTAATGAAGAGCTGCACTTTCAACTGTCGATCACTTCTAAAAACAAGATTTTTTTGTGTTTCTTTCCTGAATCTCCACAAACACTGATCCATCCTGCACCGTCCTGTTCTGAAGTCTGCTTGTTTTACAGCAGTGAGCTTGTTTGTTTGTTGCCTGACATTGGGATGTCGATTACTTGGCGTCAGGCCTTAGCTGTGATGGCTGAAGCAGAGTGAAGTGTCTGACTGCACCGTGTGCTAATAAACTCTCTAACACCTGCACCTGGCTGAGTTTCTCTTTCTTCCTTTAACCGCCCTGAACTAAACCTCCTGTCTAACATCCACCTGCTGCTTCCTTCCTCCTCTTGGCTGTTTCCTGCTTTAGCCTTTTCTGCTGCCTGCAGTATTGTGTCCTGTACAGGAAGACCCTGCCATCCTATAAAGCTTAGAGGGAAACGGTTCTCTGCTGCTGAGAGTCACAAGTCTTTACAAAACACATGACTGTGTTACTTTTCCCTTTTGTCATATAGCAAAAATGATGATGTTGATGATGATGATGCATTTCTCCTCCCTGCAGCTTAAAATGCGTATACAGCAGTCGATGACAGGAAGGTTTGCTTTCTCTGAAAGCCCAATAACCAAGCATTTCATAGAAGCCATTTTAACTACTGTATTGTCTGACTGTGTGCCAGTCTACGTAGTGTGTCCTTCACTAGTTCCTGCACGAATGATCCCCGATTTGATACGAAAAACACATATTTTAAAGCCTTGACTGCTGCAAAATGTTGCAAAGCAAAATCAGAAGTGATGTTATGAATTCAGAGTAATGAGGCATGTGACTTACAGGAGAAGTCACTCAAGCCCCCAATAAAGAATAAAAACATTAGATCTGTTTGGACTGATGAAAGAACTAATCCTCCCTAATGAACACATCGGCCGCACATTGGCCGTGTTGGTTGGGTCTCAACCTCATATTCGACCCATATTTTGTTAAATTATCAGTGTGCTATGTAATGATAACCCAGGTCCGTTCGAACATGCTGCTCATCAATGGACTCACAGGTGAGCTATTGTGTTGCTCCTCGCACCTCTGGAGATCAGGCTGACCTGCGTGATGCCCTCCGTCAGCATGTATGCATTGGTGTGTGGTGCAGCGCGTCCTACTTAGAGGTAGAGAGACGTAGAGAAAGCGAGGGCTCACAGACTCACAGGCAAACAGCTACAGCAGGGCGAGCTCTCCAATGGTAAACAATATACAGATGGCCACTTGTCTTTAGTTTGACTGAGCACATCTGCTGCTTTCAAAGCCTAAAGCCATTATTTAATCATAGCATCTTTTGCTGTACCTTTTTGTTGCTATGACCACTCTCACGCTCTCAGATTCTTCATGTGAGCGTGAGAGACAGAACGTAAACATTTCCATTTGTTCTTGGTCATGCTTTTATTTGTTTGGCCTTTGGATCCAACTCACTGCAGGTAGGGCTTCAATGAACAGATGGGCAAAACGAACGAGCAGCAATTCTACCGGTAAAGGAGTAAAGGACGAAGGAATGATGCTGAAAAGTCACAACCTACTTTTCATTGTCAACTTCTTCGTACTTGACTGAAACGCTGTTAACTTGGAGGACGTTTCGTGTTTTAGTGCTGGATGAAGTATTCATGAAGCAGCTTTAATCCCCACGCTGGGAGGAAACCTTTAATTCCTCCCTCGCTGGTGTCTGCTCTGTGTCAGTGAGTGGGTTTAACTCGTGTGTACGTGTTTGATGGAATGTCTCCTCTTTAGCCTCGTGTCAAAATAGTGTATGAGCGTGACAGAGCTTTTTCGCCTTTAAGCTCCACACGTGAAGCAGCAACTAGTGATTCTCCTCCTCTCTGCTGCACTTTGATCACTTCATCTGCTGACGTGACAGGTAGCGACGGCACAAGCCCCTCTGGTGGGAGCTAAATGAAGCCCCCCTCTCTGCTCTGTAGCACGAATAGAAGCAAACAAGTGACTGAGGTTAGTTATAGGAACCCGTAATCGCACCAGTAACACAGACACTAATGTGAGGAAGCTCAAGACAAAGCTGGGATTAAAATTGCCGCAGAGGGAGTGTGTGTGTGTGTGTGTGTGTGTGTGTGTGTGTGTGTGTGTGTGTGTGTGTGTGTGTGTGTGTGTGTGTGTGTGTGTGTGTGTGTGTGTGTGTGTGTGTGTGTGTGTGTGTGTGTGTGTGTGTGTGTTAAAGGTAAAGCTACCTGCAGGTCTGTCCTCATCCACTCGCTTTTCCCTGGAAACACCAGAAAGCACCCACACGCTAAATTAATGTCATCACATCCAGTGCACCTTGTTTTCCACGTTCTGCCGCTGCACATCAGGCCCTGGCAGCGTCGACGCATCAGCCTCCTCGTGACTCGTCCTCTCCGCTCTCATGCTCCACACTTTAACCCCAACCCGTTTGTTATCATGGCCGGTAAAAAAGCCTCGGGCAGCGAACGCATGGACGGAGGGAACCAGACACCTCATCTTTGTATCGGAGCTACAGGAACAGTTAATGCAGCCAAATGCACAGGAGGAAACCCTATTAGAATCATAAAGACGGTCTCCGCTCCACGCGATGGTGGCGCCAGTCGGCCCAGATGTCGGCGAGTGGCTTAAAAATCTATGCAGATTTAGACTATGGAATCATTTTGGAAACCACTGTGAAATAAGCCCAGAGACTTCACTGTCTTCGTTCACTGTCAGTACAATGTTTGAACTTAGTAATGATGGACATATACTGAAGCTTTCTTTTATGCGTGACATGTGATTACTGTATGACATGAAACGTGATGGTAAATTACTAGCCAGTGTGATGTCATTCTCAGTAGATTGTAAAGCCTGTTTATCCTTTTCCAGTTGGTTCAGGCGGCATCAATAGGCAGCATTAAGCATCTCTAGCTCCTTCTCCTCGTCTAAATGTGAGCTTTCTGTGTGTGTGAGGTCTGTGCGTCCCTGCAGCTGCTGTAGGTGTAAAAGTTGATAGATTATATGAAAGCGTCAACACTTTGATCTTCCATAATAACCTGCATACAGACCTGCTGGAGGCTGAGGGCGATGTTTCACTGGTTATGAAGGAACCTTTTCATGGGTTGGACCACAAACCTTTGCTGTTCGATTATTACCAGCATTTATTTCAATTGTTCTCCATAATTATAATCCCATTGTGGCTGAGGATGAGCAGCACAGTCTAGTACTAGAGTGCTGTGTTGCCGTGTGCCTGTGGTCCTGCACTCAGCTGACCTCAGCTGGAGGAGCTGAGGCTGAGGAGAGGCTGGGGTCGGCTGGAGGACAGCTGTCCGCCTGGCTCATCCCAGATTAGAGCAGAACTATGGGGAGCCCCGCCGACTTTAAGATGGAAGAAGACTGAAACACAGCCAAGGCTGCTGTTAAGCTTACATGCTAGTAGGCAGCCATCATAAGCAAAGCAAATGTCTACATCAGCCACTGTGTGTCCTTGCTGTTGATTGTAGGACATGTCACATGAAAGCAAATTTTTCTAAAACTAATACTATGAAAACTAGTTGACTGACTAACTTCTACCTAGTGATATTGTGATAAACAACCTGGAGGTCTGGGTGAAGGATGAGGAACAACATTTCTACTGGCGCTTCTGTGTTTCATAGCACATCCGTGTTAACGGAAGGCTGTGTGTAGTTACTGCATAACAGACAGACTTCATGCTGTATGTGACAGGGAACATGCTGACGCCGGGTCAGCTGGAGGACAGACGTTAGCCCCCAGCCTGTCAAACACAAGGGCACGTGACTGGACAAGACGACTCCAGCTGCTGAGTGACCAACATCTGTAAAAGCCAGTTAAGACGAAGCTGAAGTCAGCTTGTGTGACATCTTCTTTAAATGGACCGGATGTTTAATGTTGAGTCTTTTTCTGTTTGCGTGCGTGCGTGCGTGCGTGTGGGAGAGAGACACCAGGCCATTGTCTTGGCCCAGGCCTGGCACAGGCTTCCTCTGACTGAGCAGTGGAAGATCAGTCTTTATGTTGTTGTTTATCTTAGTTTTGGGCCAACTTTCGAATCTTATGAACATGTTTAAAAAAATAAAAAGCTCTCGCATGTTTTGCGGCGGTTAAAAATGTGTGTGTGTGTTTGTTGTATAAAGTGATAGAGGATGATACACGCGCCGGTGCTTCAAATGGCTCAGATGCTGTTTGGGGGAAATTAAAAAGTTGATTGATCTAAAGCTGTGGACATGTATGTGGACAGACAATGAAAATGCATGGTACCATTTGTAGCCAGAAATGGACTAATATGTGTCTCAGTCTCTTCATGGCTCTAAGACACAATTTAAAGTGAGCCAAAAATGAGGAATAGAGAGTAACTGCAGCACAAGGGTTTATGGCCCGACTCCTGGATGTGCTGCCTGTCCTCAGACCAACCTCACGCTGCTGCGGTGCTATTTTTATTGCATCCATGCATCGTTGGGATCAGGCCAGACTCCAGCCAAGTCAACACCGCCTCACTTTGTTTTGCCTCCATGCTGAGTGTGTACATTACAGTCTTTGTGGGTACTACCTGGATGCCTCTGAAGTAGAGTACTCATAGTAGACTTCATCATCATTGTGATGTACCTCAGCCAGCCGCCCTCCCTCATTAGCTGAGTAGTCAGTCACTCAGGTTGAGTGTCAACACATTTGTACTGTATGCGTGAAGCAGTTTCCTTAGACTCAAGTATTAGAATGAAGATCCATCGGAAAAGAGTGTAACAAAGTTGCTACAGGCACCTTGAACCATAGATCAGTCAGGAAATTGGCCTGAAATGTTTGATGGATTCACATTCACTACATACGTGTTACGCCCTACTCTTACTTACTCTGAGGGATTTCAGAGATTCAGATTTCAGAGCAGCGTCCTTCAGCACCTTGGACAGCAACAACCTGGGTCCATGTAGCTCCATACCACAAACATCTGGGCTGTAAAGTCTAGACTCATTAGGCAACTGAAGGAGGTGGACTAGTCCAAGGTCTCATATGCCATGAGTCAGCTTCAGAAACAGCAGTACCAGCTTCCACCTGTTCCACTGCATTGTACGCTCAGCTCTTTAGGTGCACTTGTTTTGTCCACCTTGACCTTGAGGATCTGCTGATCGTGAGCTCAATTCCTTTATTTTATGAGAGAGAAGCACATACAGAGACTGAAGCTGAAAACTGAGACGCTTATTGAGTGGAGCGGTGACCCTGCCCACGGAGTGTTTTCTGTGCACACCATGGCCCCTGTGTGTGTCTGATAAACAGAGGCGTGTGTGACTTTGGGTGGCGTCCTGTCTGCTTGCCTCACTGTCAGCCTCTGTGGATGCTGCTGGGAGAGAGCTGCCACTGGCGCCTCTTTCCTTCCATTCCCTACTCCTCATGTCTTTCCCGCTTACCCACATTCCTCGCTTTCCTTCATCCAACATTACTACACTTCACCTGCACAAAGCAGAGTTAGATCTTCCAGTGGGGTCTCTCATTCCTCCACTTTGGACCTGTAGCAGAGTTGAAGGGTGACTGCAGGAGTAGGGGGGAGGGGGGCGGCGGGTAACTGCGAGGGGAGGCGCTTGCTGACAAGGCCCAGGACCTGAACCAGACAGACAGTGAAACGTCACAGCAAAGCCAGACTCCCTGACTGCGACTGCTTTCTAGTGCGTGTGTTTGTGCCAGCTGTGTGTGCGTGTGTGTGAGACTGTGTGTGATGGGGGGTTCACAGTGGCAGTAGCTCAGAGCCAGCTGAGGCTGCAGTGGAGACAGACAGAGACAGAGGCGCTGAGCAGCACTTAGCCAGCGCTGTGTGTTGAACTGTGTGGAGCCACCGTATCCGCTTTTCAGAGGGGATTCGCCAGGTGAGGATACGCGAGCGCGTTCACGCCGACCCACACGGGTGAGTTGCGTCTAATAGGACTGGTTGTGTTTGATAGCTGATGGGTGTGCGTGTGTGTCGTTGCTGCAGGTTGTCAGCTGACCACGGGGGGACCGGCTTCTGTTCCACACGCAGAGCCACAAGGAGAGGTACGAGTGCACTCGCTGGACCAGAGGCCGGCCGTGGCTGCAGACCTCCTCTCAGGTACGAAGCCTCTGGATCCCTCACAGGGACCTGTTACTGTACCTGTTGCTTTCAGTCCGGTGATTCATTATGTGAAAAGGCCTCAAAGACTCAAAGTTGTGCTGTGACTCACGGCATACGACCTGTAAAAGCAATTTAGTTATTAATGGAGCAGAACTCTTTGTTTCCATCTCTACTGATGACATTGTGCCATCATCTCCTCACCTTTCCTTCTCCCCCTCCGTTTGATCTGGTTCTCACGCTTTCACCTCCTCTTCTTGTCCCTTGTCTTCCACACACAGCCCCCATGGCAGGTTATTCAGATCCTCTGGCTTCTCAGACCTGCCCTGCCAACACCATGGATTCTGGCCTGATGGGAGCTTTGTCAGGTATAGTTTCAATATTTCCTCATACTTCCTCTCTGATGCTAAAAATGGATTTGGAGCGTGCTTCATAACTCATGCTGTTCTTCTCCAGTTACCAGATACCTTCACAGTAAACATTACACATACTGCCTGTAAATGAAAGTGCTCACCTTTACGCTCCTGTTCCAGGAACAGTGTGGTTCCACGTGCTACAAATGCTGCCTGTAAATATTGTCCAGCCCTCGTACATAATTTACCTTTACTGGTTATATACTGGTACATAGTGTTCATCAGTGTTACAGAGAAGAATGCTGGTAATTCAGATCATCAGGGCGTGAGGTAAAACCACATGAGGCTGTTCTCCTGTTGGTCAAAGGGAGCTATTGTAGTGTAGATGGTGTGTATCATTTACTCTAAAACCACTACCTTTGTGTTGGCCTGTGTTCTTCAGGCTTATCCCAGCCTGATGTGATGGGGACGAACGTGGACGTGGGAGCTGCAGCAGTCCAAGGCGGCAGGCCTCCCAGTATAGCGGAGCCCCAGCATCCCACACCTCCAGCAGCGTCCGAGGCCCCCAAAGAGCACAGCCCCATGCTTCCTGAACCCCAGCCCCCTCGCAGCCCTTTAGACCTGCCAGCAGGTAACTCACACAGCGAATGAAAACGTCTGTTAGCCTGCAAAGCTTTTAGAGCCATGGTGGTGACGTTACCTCTTTACCTCATACCTGACTTTACCAGAATTTACTACTAAATTACATATGTTTTAGCAGTCTGTATTTTTCATAGTACAGTGAAGCCATGAATAAAACATGCGTGTGAGGCTGCAGTGTTGTGGCTGTGTCACCACAGCTGTACCGTGTGTGTGTGTGTGTGTGTGTGTGTGTGTGCGTGTGTGTGTGTGTGTGTGTGTGTGTGTGTGTGTGTGTGTGTGTGTGTGCGTGTGCGTGTGTCTGGATCAGTCATTATAAAAGATACGAAGACACATAAAGAGAAGCTGCTTGTGTCTCTGCTGCCTGGGTCTCGCTAACACCTGATGTGGCAGATCTCTGTCGACCTGTTTATATATGACAATTGTATTCTGTCTGTGTCTTATTGGTTCTGAACACTGTACCAGCTGAATCATATGTTGTCTGGCAAATAACCCACACTCAAAAACGTTGAACAGTATTAAAGGAGAAATGTCTGCTGGTCATCTCTGCCTTGCAGAAAGTGATTGTGTGTATGTCTAGTGTATGATTTCACTATCGCATGATGACTTAATAACCGGCTCTCCTTTCCCTGTTAAAGACACTGAGCTCCATCACATCTGATGGCGTCTGGGGTCCTTAATTATCCAGTAAACAGCGTCTTAGCTCACACTCGCATCTCTTTACTGTACATGTAACGCAATATTTAAAAACAGATACTGTAAACAGAATCAGGTCACAGTGGAATGAATTAAGTCAAACCTTTATGATATATCGCAGACTGTGTTATTGTGTTTATGCCGTTTCTATAGATTCTGTGGCATAAGCGCCACACAGTCACAGCAGCTCATCCACGCCCCAACACTCAACATGTGAAGTCAGTGGGTTGGGAGCATTCTGGGTTGTACAAGCCCTTGGTTTAGATGATCTGCCATGGTTGTTGCAGTTCAACTGGTCTAACTCTGATCAACAGAGTATTATAGCAAATTGTACATGTTATACGTACATCATAGTATATCATAAGTAAGTGTATGTGGGAGTGGGACGGCGACTGCAGCAGCGGATGCTCCCTCAGCGTAATGGGATTGTGCAACACAGCATTTAAGTCATTTTGATCCATTTGGTTTCCTTTGCCACAGCCAATTACTGCACATAGGGCACGGGGAAGCGTTCTGCCACGGCTTTATTAACATGAAATATGGCCCTCTGAGAGCCACTTTACTACGGGGGTTGACAGCTGCTCCACTTTAGCTGTTCTTCTGTAAACTAGAAGTAAACTGGGCCAAAGTACAGAACCAAGGCTGCTCTCCTCCATCGTTAGGTTTCATCTACCTCACATTCCTCGATTGTTGTCTGTCTGTTTAATTTTACTTCAGTCTTATTAAATCCCAAACCGATAAAGGCTGTTTTTGTTATAGCACAATTAGACACAAATTGATTTAGTCTTTGCATGTCTTCTGTATCTTTAGCTTTTTAGTGTTGTAGTGTATTTGTATCCTATTTTCTTTCTAAATTAGAACAAACAAACCATTTCTTGTGCTCAAACCCGTCTGCCACTTTAAACTCTCCCCTCTTCACCCACAACAAGGTGCCTTAGGTGACTTCTGGCAAGACCCGGCTGGCATCCGACCAGCAGACCTCCCTTTCACTCCCAGTGTCTCCACCATGATCAGTCGCCATGCTGGCAATCTTGCAGCCAGCCCCGAGGAGCCGCCTGACGGCTGGGCCACGCGGGAGAGTAGCGCCTACGCAGGGGGCGACGAGAAGGAGGGAGACGGCTCGGACCGCAAACAGAAGAAGAAGAAGAAAAGACGACAGAAAGACGAGGGAGCCTATGATTACCTCGAGGCCAGGGGCCACTCGGAGGCGCAAGCACAGGGAGACGACACGCCCGCAGAGGAGTTCTACCACAGAATAGGTCCGAGGCGGGACAAAGATGGTGGCTGGGAGGAGCAGCTGGGAAAGGGGGGGGGCAGGGGGAAGAGAGGAAAGAGCAGGAAGAAGCTTCCAGAGGAGTGGGCGGTGATGGCGGAGCCATTCGTTCCTTCGTCGGCAGCAGCCTCACAAATCACAGAGGTGATGATGGACACGGGGAGTCCAGGCCAAGCAACCAGCCAGAGCCCCTGGACGAAGGAGGTCCAGTCAGATGACAGCCCTATCTCCGCCCCCGTGTCCCAGGACCTGACCCCAGCTTCTGTTCCCATCAGCCCCCTGGTCCTGAACAGTGAGCTGAAGGCCACAGCAGCTCCATTCACCATGCCCTCCACCAACATCTCCCTGCCTGTGGCCCTCAGCCCCAGTGACCCATTCGATCTGCTGATGGATGTGGAGAATGGCAGCAGCCAGGCCTTCTCTCCACCTTTCTCTCCAGAGGGCAAATCAGCGGCTGCTGATTTGGTTGATAGTGGGATATTTGACATCTCCAGTTCTCTCCACCAGGCTTGTGTGCAGGTCCTCCCTGAGGGAGACATTTTGGCCTTCAGCCCCGCCCCCCAGCCGAACCCGGTCATTCCCCCCAAAGGTGAGGTTTTAGCCTCAGCTCCACCCCTCTCACCCTCTGATGCCTCATGGCTCCTGGGCGAGTCGCAGATTAGCAGCAACACAGAGCTTTTTGACTTCAATAGCATGAGCCCGTCGGGCGCTTTGCCCCTAGGCTTGTCCTTGGACGCCCCGAGCCCAGCGCCTCTCCGCTCCCCTAAAACCACAGCGCAGGAATTCCAGCCCAAGGAGCAGAAAGATGCCAAATCATCCCAGAACCAATCCAAGAAGCATCACTCTTCATCGGCTTGCTCCCCTATAGCCAGCCCCGCCTCCCCAGGAGATAAACAGCTTCCTCCCCAGGCATCCTCCCCTTCGTCAGGTCCAGGATCTGGTCTTAACCCTGCAGCTAAGCCCTTCTTCCCCAGCTTTGCTGATCCCATGGACGAACCAGCTGTGGCCCCTGTTGCCCCTGTGATTGAAGGTTGGTTCCCATCAACCCTGGAAACTGGTGTAATACGTAAAGTAACTAATAGGAAATACAAATAACCTGTTCTCATGCATGTCCTCTCCTCCAAGCTTGATTAGTTCACACATTCGAAGCTGATTTAAAACAACCTTGTGGGCAGAATTTATTGCTTGGGTGTTCTCTTACTAATTTACTGTATGGTGACCGTTATCGTGTATTGTTCTGTGCATGGACACTTCCTAACGTCTTCAGACATGCCTCGCTCCCCTGGGCATGTTCGGTTTGGTCTGTCTGTAAGTGATTAACCTGCAGCAGGGTGATCTAGCATTAAACCAGCTGTGGACTTGAAGCTCTGACAGTGTTGCTGTCAACAGGTGTGCTGCTACTAACCAATCACAATCTTTCTCTTTGGTGACATCACTCCCATATCAGAGCACCCTTTTCTTCTTCTCATGTCCAGGTGTATGTGTTAACACCTAATCTGGTCCCTTTGCATCCAGGGTGTGGTGTCCTTCTCCTTTCTCCCGTGTTAACCACGTTTGCCTCACTAGCTGCCAGTTTTAACCTGTAGAAAAGGAAAACGCCTCATTCATGATGTTAACTCACCTCTGTGGCAGCAGAAGCCACGTCCTGCTAAAAATAAGTTGTTCTAAATGTCAGATGGTAACTGTTGTTTTTTTGCTTCTACTTTCCATGTTTGTTGATGCCTGTTGCATTGGCTGCTTCTACACTGAAGGTGAGTTCTAATTCTAAGTCTCTATTTGTTACAACAGGTGGTGGGGCTGTTGTTGTAGGGCATTAGGCTTGTTTGCAGGTAATAATGTATTACTTGTGTTGTGACAGATGCGTTTACTGCGCTTACCTAAAATCATTTGCTTTTGGTTGTAAATGAAATATTGGCATTACAAGGAAACGTTTATCACATTATATATTTTCCTACAGAATGGTTTTGCAGTGAGTTCAGAGTTTGGCCAGAGACGATGAAGATGCATCCTGGATGCATCTAAAGCTTTTCAGACAGCTGGGACCTGAGGGGGGGGCACAAGTAACAATTACATGTTTACAATAAAAAGAACATGTAGAATAGATTACACACTTTAAGGGAAGGCTCCATAGGACTGGGAGTAGTGAGGGTAATGCCAGCCACAGATGAGCTGTTAAAAATAGAACAGTTTTACTGTCGTAACTGATGTGAATAATCATCAGTTTCCTTTCCACATTTCACATTAAGATGGAAACGGAACACAGATGTAGTGTTGGCCCTTTACTCTGTGCTGCATGTTCGTCATCTGTGCATTCGTTTGTGTGCTGTAGGTGCACCTTTGTGCCCATGCGTGTGTACATTCAGTCCTGGTATCTGCTGTGCTGCTGCGACTTACGGTGATGCCGACGAGCAGAGGCTTCATTTTCTTGTCGTTCCTTCCAAGCCTTCCTGCCTCTGCCTCCCAGTGGAGGCTGTAATGAGGACTGAGCCAGCCTTCAGCAGAATTCCTGAAACTAGCTATTAAGCAGCTTTGATCAATGCCCCGTCCTCCACTAGCAAAAGCTCCTATTAGTATTTTTTCCATGTAGATAAAACTTTTTCTCTTTCTGTCTTTGTGGAGAAACCGTTGGTTCAGGCTGCTGGATTCACATTTTTGGTTGAGATTATCTCTAATACACAAAGTGGCTGTTTAATGTGTTATGGGATGTAATGTGCTGCAGGTCCATATAAATAAAAAAATAAATAAAACAGCACTTCACTGTGGCAAACGCAGCTGTTTTGTGTAATTAAAGCTCTTGTCAAAGGGCAGGGGTGGGTCCCTGTCACCAAGAGGGTTATTTAAGCCTGGAAAGAGAGAGACTGTGGAGGGTTATAGCTGGCAGGATTTAAAGATGCAGTTACAATAGAAATATAAGCAGTAAGGTCACAAAGAGTCTCTAATTAGCCTGGAAGGTAAAACACTGCTACATGTGGAGCGATGCTGGGGCTCAGGACTCGGACATGTGTAGTACTGTATGGACACATCCACGGCTCCTTCAGAGCTCATTAGACATTCAAGAGCGACTCCAAGCTCTGATGTCAGTCTGCTCACGCTCATGTCTGACTTACTGTATGCTGAACACACCTAATGCAAGGGTGTGTCGAGTAAATGGTCCAGTTAAGGCTCCACGTAATGTTTTCTAATGTGGAGACTGTGTTTGTGTATGAACACACCAACCTGACAGGGTCTGTGTGATGTTGGGTCAGTATCCAGTTCATAGTGTGTTATTACTGCTCAGTGATGCTTCACAGCTTCTGTCTCATTTCTTATCCTTGTTTTCTTGTTGTTCCTTCTACTTATAACACACAAAGTCAAATTAAAAAAAAAAAGATGCGACACCAAAATAACCAGGAGGGACAACCAGGCCTCATCACAGCACCACCTGCCCTCCCACCACCGAACCTACCCCTGCGATCCTGTCTCCTCACACAGACACATGCAAAGCAGAGCTGAGTCATCGGGCTATTCGAGGACAAACACAAATCCTCAAAAGGCAGGCGGCGGGCGCGAATGTCCTGGATCAGCGCTCTGTTCTGTACCACAGTGCGCTTTGCTGTTGGTGGGGCCATAGGTGGTTCGATGGCGGCCCAGGAGGGACACTCGTACAGTAGGGCTCCATCCCTTAATGCCTTGTGACAGCTTTAGGGGGAAGTGTTGAGGTTTAGCCTTGTTGACTCTGTTAGCCAGCAGCTAAGTGCAGGACAAGAGAGTGAGTGACTCCGGGGGGATTTGTTCTGAAGATGCACCGGGCAGCTCACACACACATGGCCTGGAGTCAGAGCCAGGGCTGTTTCTTAGATATTAGCATATGTGTCGACTGGGTCAGTGGAAAGTTTGGCGACTTTAACATTTGTCTCCTGCATTGCACACAAAAGCAGAAAGTAAACCGTTTGCAGGGATGAGCCCATAAAGTCTGTCCCTGTTCTGTTAAAAGAACTCGACCTGATTTCTCACTATTTTTTTTTCAGCTTTGCTTATGTGGCAGGTGATATCACAAGTAGGACTGTGCTGTGCTGTGTGTTTGCAGTGTCCTTCCAAGGCTCCTGTCAACTGTTAGCTTCACCAAGCACATATTTGGCCTCTTTAATAGGTTCAACCTGAAAGAAAAACGATTCAGTGACCTAAATTAGCTAAACGTTTGCAGATTCAGCCCTAAATAGCAAAACGTATTCAGTAAATAGATGCTTAAACCGAGGCGTGTGACTCCTGAACAGGCCGAGACCAGACACACTAAGCGGTGATAGAGTAAATAAAATACATGGATGGATGGAGAGAGACCAGAGGAAGAAGATGAACTAATCCCTTGATTTAGGAACGTCATCAGTTTTAGCCTCAGACAATCAAGCTGCACACATTAAGCTGAGTGAAGCACATCTTCCTGGCAGCTCATAATGACTCAGTCACTCCTTTATCAGTGACTTTCTCTTTTGGATATTGAAAGCTGTATTTAACAGGAGGCAAACTGTGTAAATGGACCCTGTTCTGTCGAGTAAGAATAATCTGGTGCTGCAGCGCTTCCTTCTTTCTAACCTGTGATGAGTGTGTGGCTGTGACACAGGTTGACTAATCCACAGTGGAAGTGGAATTGAAATGCCAACCGAGGCTTAATATAGACCTGACTCTGCTACAATACAGAGCTCTGACTTTGTTCACACACCAGCGAACAGCATCAGCAGCAGTCTAATAATAACATAATCTCCCCCTTTAATACAAACACTCTTCATTCTCCTTTTGTGTTTGGAGTCAAATCAAAATATTGAACATTTCTCATAGTCTCCAAATTCTTCATATATAATATTTATAAGAATGAAAGGGTGGATTCTGTTTTTTCTGCACTAAATGTAGCATGTAGTCAAAGATGCCACTGGCTAGTGGGGCTTTTCCTATGTGAATGCTTTAGATTAATTTAGCCTCAGCAGGGATCTCTGTCCCTTTAGCGTCCAGCTGTATGAGCTGACCTCTACCATAGTCGACAAACAAGTCAGTAAATATAATAATTATAGATGGATGACAGATCTCGTAAACACAGGATCTGAAGTTTCATGGTTTTTGTCAATGACAAAGATTAGATTACACTAAATTGGCCAAAGGCGCCACATTCATTCATTATGGATGATGAAGTTAGATCAGGCAGCTGCAGCTGCTTCTAAGACACAGACTGAGGGAACTGTAGAGCCGCCGGTTATTAGGACATTAATTATTAAGAATAAAAGAGATAAAAGCTTTACTACCTACTGTTAAGGACAATTCCCCTAATTATATGGAGATGAAGTAATAAGAATTCATAAGGAATTAGACAAAATGTGATTAGAAACCTCTTTTTTTGTGTTCAGCTGATCAGTCATCCAACAGGTAGAAGGTTGTGCCCTTGAACCTGTAGGATAACATTGGAAAGTCAATGTGGAGCAGTTGCAGCTCATGTGTGATTGGGTCAGATCATAGACAGACAGATTCTGATTATCCAGCAGCACCTGTTAATGCTGTTGTGGATTTGTACCATGTGCATCGGTACCATGCAGATTTCTTTATTTATTCAACTTAAAAGCTTAATCACTGAATCACGTGTTGTTAATTAACTGTAGACTAAGATAAGATAGGACATACTTTATTGATCCCCTCGGGGCAAATTGTTTTCTCTGACTTTGACCCATACCCTCATTGGGGGCAGCCAGTCTGAAGTGACCTGTTTGGCTGAATGGGCCTCTCTGGGGTTTGTAATGCATCAATAACCCCACCACACACACACACACACACACACACACACACACACACACACACACACACACACACACACACACACACACACACACACACACACACACACACACACACACACACACACACACCATCACCAGCAAACATCCCTCTAAACCATTTTCCCCAACCTCCCACATGGCTGCACAGCCATGAGGAACTGGTTACTATAGCAACAGGAGGCTGTTGCTTTGGCGACTCATAGGGAGGGGGGCTACTCTGAAGACAATGGATGCTTAAGATGGATGGGGAGCAAAGATGTGATTAAGCTATAAATAGATGTCGCTGAGGAATGTCTCACATTCAACACACACACACACACACACACACACACACACACACACACACACACATGCGTCTGTGATCACCATCCCTAGCTTTTAGAGCGACAAAACCCCATTTTCTATCTGGCAGATTTAGATATGCTACATATCAATGAGCTGTATGAGATTTTCATTTCTTTTTGGTCCAGTGATACTGTACATACTGTACTGTACAAGATCTTCAGCAACAGGGTCCAACTCACTGTTTAACTGATTCCTTCTTTAATGACCCCAGACTTAGCCCAGTCAGATGTCTGTCACTTCTTGGTGAACACAATGCCTGCCTAAAATGGGCTCATAACCCTAACTCATACCCCTAACCCATCTGTTTGCCCTCCGAGTGGCCTGCTTGGGGTCACAGAGGCACAGCAGGGTTATGTAACTCTCTGTATAATGTGTGCCTTTGCTGTCCAACCAGTCAGACATGATGAGCTCATTGTTTTAGTGGCCTGTGTGTCTGCGTTGTCTCCTAGAGCTCAGGTGACAGTTTGTACTTCAACAGTAAATCAGACAGAAGAAATGGGAGAAGCCATGAGATGCGACGTTGACGGTGCTCTGGCCTGGAGCGCGTCTGCCCACCTGTCCGCCTGCACCCTCCCTGTCTGTCTGCAGGTGGAAGGTGGATGAAAGTGACACACTGTGACTTTGATAGATGTGCTGGTTCAGGACGCAGCCACTGAGATTCAGCTGTAGTGACAGGCTGCCTTTAAATGATACGGAGGGAAGAACAGAACAGATAAATACAAATACAGCTTTGAAATTGATTGAAAGGCTCTCAGCATTTACACTAGACATTTAACCACCTTATCTGTAAAGGTATAAATGTGCAGCTGCAGTTTTCTTTTTTTTTCCTTTTTTTAACTTAAAATAACTATATTATTGTATTATGTGTATATGTATTATCAACAGTTATTCAGTCTTGTCTTGTGAATGTGACCTGGTCTTAGCCCTGGCAAAAGCCACTTCCTACAGTAGTGTGTCCTGTAGTGCAGACTGTATCTGCCTGATTGTTCCTGACACCCCCCCCGCTGTGCATCTCCTCACACTTCTTTCAAGTCAAGCTCATGTTGGGTCACCAAATACCAAACCTGTGTGCACCTTGATGAAAATGCCACGTCCCTGCAGCAAAGGCCTGCCGTTCACTGTGGGCTGTCGAGCAGCAGAACACCATGTTCTGCACACGTTGACATGCTGGGGATGATTTCAGGTTTTCATAGGACTTGCATTTAGTTACTTTACTGGAAAAAACCTACATGATGCACAGGGTACAGTATGAGTCAGACAGGAGACAGGGATGGAACATAGGACGTGATGAAGGGCCCGGTCGGACCTTTTGGTCTGTTGTTTGCCGTCCCTGCTTTACCAGAGTCCTCATTGTTTCATTCCCGTCTCCGTACTGCCACCATCCTCCCTCTGTCCCCGTTTGCCCGTCTGCCTTTTTTGATTGTGTTCAGCCTTCAGTCTGAAGTGACACAGGAACGTTTATAACCGCCGGCTGTTTTGACTGGCGCTGGGCACATGGATGAAGCTCATCTCATTCCGACCACCCCTGCTTCCCCTCACACTGACCTTTGCCTTAAACTGTATGCTGGCTGCCTCAGAGGACCCACTCACATGTAACAGTCCTTTTCCTTGTATTAGATCCCTGAAAGCTGTGGCACACAGCCTGTCTATTAACAGCTTCCCTGGCAGATACAGCTCTCCTGCAGCGCCTCCTGCGATGTGTCACCAGACACTAGTGACAAGTGTCTAATATTGTTCATCCTGAGACTTTGCCCACATCCTGTGTGCCTAGAAATCAGTCGTTCACCTGAGAGGTCAGGAGCCTGATCCTTTGACCCAACGAACCCTCCATCTCCATCCATCTCATGCTGCCGCAGTTACTCCACCAGTCAGCACCGTCTGGCTCATACTAATTGCTGCTAGTGTTGTCTTACTGTATCTGCTACAGTACCTTTATTGTAATTCACCACTTTGGAGCAACAATTAATGCATTTGATTCGCAGTGCTCCATTTGCAGTTTGTTTTGACCTTCACCATAGACACAGAAGCATCACTGTGTGAAAGTAGTGCACGCAGTTTAAACTTGTTATTACTAATGTAGGAAGCAGGCAGGTCTCTGTTGCTGCCACTTTAAATCACAACGGGTTTTGTTATGAGGACAGAATAGGTTGAGGTAGAGTTTACTGTAAGTCGTCTTATGACTCTGTTTTGCTCAGGTTTGCCTCGGTGCGTCTCACCAGTGTGTGTCTCTGGTTGTGCCTGTATAAGCACGTCTGTCTCGTCAGCCTCGTGTATGTCACCTTGGTTGTGCAGGCATAAGCATAAATGTCTTTGTGTGGTGCAGACGTGACTGGAACCATGTCTGTTTTCTCCTCACATGCTGTTGTTACCATCCATGAGGATTTACTGAGCTTCTATTTTTGTAGGTCTGAGCGGTGAGACTTTACCCTTCATCCACCTGTTTTCACTCTTATTATCCTGATAATATTATTAAGTCTCATAGTACTCACTTGAAGATGTTCATATGTTTGGTTTTTGGCAGATTAGGCAGTTTCCAATGAAACAGCAGCAGAAGGAGCGTGAGAAGCGTAAATCATTGAAGGTGAATCATTGCAGTGCTGTGATGGGCCGTGCATACATTCATCAGCGGCATAGGTGAACTGTCTGGACAGTGTGTGACCACGAGACAGAATCAGACAAACGATGTGGTCGGGGGGAAAAAGATGCGGAGTGAAAAGGCAAACAGGCAGGGGATTACTCACTCCACCACAGTGGGCGGGGCCTGGGAGCTGGCAGGAGCCAATTGGCAGCCACAACTTGGTCACATGATATCTGTAACCATCAGCGAGAGAAGCAAAGAGAGAGAGAGACAGAAAGAGGGAGGGAGGAAGAGAGCGATCCGCTCATCCCGTTCACCCTCAGTGTGTGTTTCAGTTCACAACAGAGCTACAACACAAGACAATCTACAGACACGGCTCATCTGAGTGGCTGAGCCATAGGAAACAACGCCGCGTGACAAGAAAAGAGGGACAGGGAAAGTGGTGAAGATCACCTTTAGGCACCCGAGACTGAGACAAAGAAAGGAGAGACAGCATGTCTTCTCTCTCGGATCAGCAGGCGGGCTCTCCTTTCTCAGACTATAGTGAGCTGTGCAAGGTGCCCTCCCTGTCGCCCACGGTGCCAGCGCAGAGCTGGGACTGGCAGCACCCAGGCATGGGCACCCCGAGGGGCCTGGTGGCCGGTGAGGGGCCGCTGGCACCAGCCGGACTCACCGACGAGGACAAGCTGTGCTGCAGGGGCAGCATGGATGCGGGCAGAGCCGGGGGCATCTCTGGAAGCGCCTCCCTGGGCAGCGCGGGGGAGAGCCCCGACAGCCCGCCCTCGTCCTCCCCATCCCCGGCGTCCCCTGGACGGATGCCCTCCGCCCTTGGCACGTGTGGTGGCACCAGCCGAGGGTCCTTGCCACCGGTTCCTGGATCCCCAGCTCAATGCGTGGAGCCTCCGCACTCAGCGATGGAGGCGTCTCCGGTCGAAGGCGACTCGTGGAACAAGTCCAGCCCAAAGGTTGCAATGCCCCAGGTGTCCCCCAACTACTGTGTTATCAAGAACAACTTGTTGGAGAGAGATGATGAGGTTGTGGCTGGAGCAGGAGCAGGAGCACCTCTGGGAACCCTGCACTTGTCCAGGGGCTCGTCTGGAGACAACAGCGAGCAGGAGGAGGTCGATGAAGAAGACGAGGAGCTGGAGCCTTGCTTCATGGGGCGCGCCCAACAGCAGAGGAAAGCCATGCGGCGAGCGATGTCCGAGTGTTCCCACCTGTCGGTTCCCACCAGCCTGGAGCTGCCCGATAAGTACCCAGGAGGAGACGGGCCGGTGCCGGAGCAGCTGGCGTCGCCCATGGGAGTGGTGCGTCGCTCGCCTCACTCCATGAAGCGCTCGCTGACTGTTGCAGAGGATCAGCCTCCGACGCCTCCACCCACCCTCTCGGCTGCAGGCACCACTCACGCTGACCTGCGGCCGCCCCCCGCTGGGCCCCGGCCGTCCCCGTTCCCACTGAGGGACGGCAGCACCGGCCTCACTCTGCCGTCAGCACACTCTCCAGTGGAGGACTTTACGGAGCCAGGGCTTGGTGGCATCGTGCTTCCAGTGCCGTTAAGCCCCAAAGGCTTTGGGATGGACAGCGGCTCTGTGGTGACCGCCGGCTCTAGCAGTAATAAAGTGGATATGACACTCAACATGGGTGCGAGTGTAGACTGTGGGACTGGCATGAAACCACCAGTGGCAGGGGACACTGGCGGTGAGGTTGCCATTTGTGGCCTGAATTCCACCACCAACCCCTTCATCACAGCTAATGGTAGGTGAAGGTCATGTTTTGTTTGTTGCCTAAATGAGCGAGACAACGTCTGAATCAGGTGCTTTCTGTTTAGTTTTCAGAGCGTCCGCACGAGGGACGCGTTCAAATTTAAAATAAGAGTGTTACTCATAGTGAAACAGACGGGACGATTACGGACGTCTTGGTTTGCAGTGATGTATTTGTTGACTTGAGGCCATTGTGGCTCTGGTCTAGACACACCAGAGGCAGACTGGAGGGAGGAGGGAGGAGACTCAGACGATAGGAGAGACAGAGCGAACGGGAAGGAATCAATAACTGAAAGTGGAAAACAGCAGAGCCTCCTGCAGACTACTTGGCATTCCTTTATGGTGGAGGCTGCCCACTGGTCGCCCACAGCCAAGGCGCATGCATGTGATGAATGTGTGATCATTGATAAATGTCTCAGGCTTGTGTGCGACCAACTGGGGTCTGTCTGGCTGTGACATTGTGTGATGCTTGCACTCACGGGTCGAGAGCCAAAAGTTACTCGTTAATTAAAGATATGGTTGTGTTTGTACTTCACGTGTAATGAATCTGTGCAGGCATCATGTGCGCAGCATGTTACCCCCTGAATGACTGATGTGATATCATCTGTGCCAGTTACCCCCCAGTAGTTGATGAGAGAAATAGGATCTGTAAGTCAGGAGCACAAATGTGTTGACATGAATTGTCTCCATTTTTAAGCCCAGCCCCTGTTAAATATGGCACATTTGACTTTGTTATGCTTCATTAACATAACAGAGAGCTCTTTTGAGCTCTCTGTTATGTACAGCAAAATGTGTAGAATTTTACTTCTCATTAAACGATTTGGTGCCAGGCCACAGTGACGAAGGATGTAGCAGCAGGTCAGGATGGAGTGAGCATCAGGCCAGATGCTGACATGTCCTCACAGTAGAACGAGGCTGGGTCTCAGCTCAGCCTCGTTCTACTTTTATGCTCCATCCCAAGTTTCCTGTGGTCCAGTTTCTGTCCAGCTCCCTCTTCTCTTCCTGTTATAAGCTAGAAGTGATGGAGCCAAGATGGTTGAAAGAATGATGACCGTCCCAGTGTGATGATGGGTGTTTATAATAATACAGCGAAATTATACTTGTACTCAATGAATTATAAAGGTATTAAAGGGTAGTGTAAAGATATCTGAAAGCCAAACGGTCTGGCCTCTGTAAAAGCTCTTTAATAGAGTTACCAGTGACGCTCCGATATCACCAAGACAGTCACAGGGTCTCCACTTCAGACGGGATAATACATGATGATCCTCTCTGGTACCACTTCACAACCACTTCAGAGTGTCAGCTGGGTGAAGTGTGGCTTCCACTTTGTTAGGAGCTTGTCAGAAGTGTTGTGGTGCAAACAGTGGCAGGGTTGATATTATTCATCAGTCAAACCAGAGTCTGTGGATGATTGACCTGAGCAGTCCACAAGAATCAGTTTGTGTGTATGTAGCCAATGCAAACAAACCTCAGGTTTTTCTCCATAAAGCCTCTTGTTTGTCAGGATGATGCAGCGTAATGAGATCCTTTCATAAGTCAGTAGAGATAATAATCAGTCAAATATAAAATAGATTTCAGTTCTTAATGAGTAACTGTCACTACATTGATGAGACACGCACTCAAGAGACTCCACGACATCAGACGCTACATGACATTATTGGTGACCTCAAATGAAGGAAGGTCACAATAGAGGTGGTGAGTCGGTGGAAACATGAGGTGAATGTTTCACCTGGATTAAAGCTGCTTTAATCAGGTTTTACTGTCATCCCAGCAGAAAAAGCACAATCAATCTCAATAATGAAATTAAATCATATCAGTCATCGGTTGCTAACACCTGCCGGACCTTATTGTCAGAGTGAAGCTGACCGTTGAGCTTTTACCCAGCGTTTAGTGGCAGCTTCATCAGGCAGAGCACTGACTGTGACCTACATCTTACATGTCAGGATGAATTATTGTGAAGTAGGAGTAATGACTGACATCATGCCTGACCTCCGCCCTGCAACATGTTCCCATGCTCCCATCATGTTACACTCAGCCTTCAGGCCTGTCCTTGACTGATCTGTCAATAATTCATGCACATTCAGTATTCCTCTAGAGATTAGAATGATGTGCGGTTTATAATCCTGATGGGTTGATGGGTGTGAGCTAAAGAATGAATCCACAGACAACGGCACAGGACAAACAGGAGATGTACATGAAGTGAATGTAGGACTGCGTTTGAATGTGGGTGTGTCTCATTTTCAGCAGGTGGCCTCAACTGTGAAATATCAGGTTTCTGCCCTCATTAGCAGATCAGGTTCATCGTCTTGAGTTTGTTCACAGTCCAGCAAGTGAGGACTTTGAGCGCCTTCTTTTGTGTCTCTTGGTCCCATACAGTGACTAGGTTATGTTAAATGTGTTTGCTTCACAAATTCACCAAGTTCTCAGCAACTCAGCATGACATTGACTATAACAAAATACAATACTCTTATATTAGGGTTTCTGGTGAACTCTATGAGCCTTGCCGGGGTTCACAGGGTTCTGCGTGACCTACATTCTGTGCTCCAAAGCTGGAGAACAGAATCGGCGAACCCTCGGAGGATGGAGCTGAATCCGTTATGTCATGTGGACATCACACGATCCCGCCTCTAAAGTGGAGCACAGCCCGAGTCTAAAGCTGTTACCTCAGCGTTAGGTCATCATCACCTGAGGTCAAACCATGCTTCTGAGTGTTCCAGTCAGTCAGTCACAGCGTTGTGTTTATCGCACATGAACCAACTCGTTGTTAATCGCTGCACTGAGCCGAGTACTGACACTCGAAACACATCTCACAACATCGTTTTGTCAGCAGGTGGAACATTTTGGATGTGAGCAGATTTGTAGTTTTGCATTTTTTGGATTCATTATACATATTACAGAGCTGCTGGTATCATCATGTGGTGATGGCTGGAGCTGCACATCGGTAAAGGAACTGGTTTTACATAAAGGCTACAGTAGATTCTAGCTGCAACGAGCTGCATGTTGATGCTAGAGTAAATATGCTGAACAGATGATTTCTCCAAAACAGGAATGAGCAGCATAACATGAGATATAAAGTGAGATTAAATTAGAGTGAGGGAGGTCCTGAATCTGCACCTTCCCTCTCTCACCGTCTGGCTCCATCAGGCCCAGTGAGAGGTATGAGTTTGGGTTGGGTGTGAACATCATACACAGTGAGCTTGGCTGATTTAACTCCACATTGCGTGTCAGACTGGTCCAGACCGAGACATGTGGTCTGTTCAAGGATGCAGCTCATTGTGTATCGCAGCATAATGTATATTGCAGCATATATTCATAAGTTTCACAGCTGCTGCTAAAAGTTTTTGTTCTGACCCAAGAACAGTTTTCTGTTCATTAATATTGTCATGTAAATCTATTTATATCTGAGATTTGTTGGGAGGTTCTGGGGTTCCTACTTGTTTTTTGTATTTGATGAGTCAGTCAGTATCAGTAAAGAAGAGATGTGTGAACTATGGACTAAATGGACAGATTTCCTAATGATATATTTTGATTGTCATATAAATGTTCACTTTCTTTTTATTTATAGTTAAATCAGACACGGTGGAGAAGACGGAGAAGATTGAGAAGAAGGAAGAGAAGCCGGAGGACAACGTCAAAAAGGTGGATGTGTTCGACTCAGAGCAGAAGAGTGTGAAGGTTGAGTTTGTGAACAAGGAAACTCCTGTGAAGCTGGAAAAAGAAACGGAGAAGGAACATGTGAAAGAAAAGGACAAAGAGGCAGAAAAGGTAAAAGAGGGAGAGAAGATGAAAGAGGCAGCAAAGCCAGTAGAACAAGTAGAAGAGATAAAGAAGGAGAAAGAGAAAGTGGAGAAAGCAGAGAAAGAAGCTGAACTGAAGAAGACAGACGAGTCAGCAGCGAAACCGGGGGAGGGAGGTAAAGAAGACAAGAAGGAGAAGGTGGAGAGCGCCGCTGAGAAAGCTCAGACTGTGGAAAAGGTGGTGAAGGTAGAAGAAAAGGCGGAGAACAAAGACGGCGAGAAGACACCGATGAAGGACGTCACGGAGCATTTCGCTCCAGTGGAGAAGTCTCCAGAGCAACAGCCGCCGCCCGCGAATGCGACCGAGGCGACGGCACAGGAAGCCACGCGACCACAGCCTGACGCTGACAGAGCCGAGAGGACGGAGGAGGAGACGAAGCGGGACGTGGCCCAGAAGCCCGCGGACACGACGGTGCCAAAGAGCGAAGCGAAGGACGAGAAGAAGGAGGAGAAGAAGGACGAAAACAAGGACGAGAAGAAGGAGAAGGCGGCGAAAGCAGAGGCGGTGGACAAGGCCAAGAAGACCAAGCCCACGGCCAACGGAGGCAGTGCCGCAGCCGGCAGAGGCCTGGCAGCCGCCGACAAGGCGAAGGTAGGAGTCAGCACCTAGTCGTCATTAGAAATGATGATACAGATGCAGAACATGAACGACAGCAGAAGGTTCTACGTGCGATGTGCTGCAGAACACGCATGATAATAAGTAAATGTCACGTCTGAGGGAGGAGCCGGTCGTCACACACACACACATACACACACACACACACACACACACACACACACACACACACACACACACACACACACACACACACGTACGCGCACGCTCCCACAGCTGCATCGTTTTTCTATGATTTGCTGCTCTGCCCTGCTGCTTGTCTCACCCACTCCTGATCATTTGCCCCTGTCCTTTGCTTTTTCTCTTTATTTCGCCCCCCCCCCCCCCCCCCCCCCATGGTCCTGCCTTGCAGCCGGCCGCCGGGGCCGCCAAGCCCAGCGCCGCCGCCAAAACGCGGCCGAGCTCCGCGGCCGCAGCCTCAGCTCCGGCCCCGGCTGCGGCTAAGCGCCTCAAACCCGCCCCTGCCTCCACCCCAGACAAAAAACCCAGCACGGCTAAGGCGCCGTCCGCATCTGCTGCTGGCCCAAAGCAGCCCGGCGCCACCACGGCCAGCCGCCCCTCATCCTCCACCGCCACCAGCACGCGCGAGGTCAAAGCCAAGGTAAGAGGCACGACACGCTCAGCAACACGTGGAGCCGCACCGGTCGTGCTCGTGCTCCGAGCCCTAAGGTCACACCGGCAGCACGGCGCTTTCGAGTTCAGCAGGTTCATTTGAATGTAAAATGTCACGGCCCACAGAGGCCCGCTCCCCCGTTGGTCGGAGCGTCCGGCCATCTGGCGCCTCTGCCTGTTAGCACGCACAGCCGTCCCACCAGTTCAGCTTCGGCGGGTTCGGCTGCGTGCGAAGCGGGTCCGCGCACGCACAGCAACAGTGGTCGTCGCCGTCTGGCCCGCTGTGGTCACATGTAGCGACACAGGTTGGTGGCTACAGGCCCATCCCCATTGGTGGAACATTTATAATAAAAGGTTATGTAATAACGATGCTTATGTAACGAGGGATAAACATAGTTCGTCCTGTTTTTTCACTGCTCAAAGCTTTTTAATTTGCATTTTGATTCACTTCCTGTCCAAACCACAGTGTTACTGTACCTACAGAAGTGCAGCAGGTTCATGTTGTGGATGTGGGCCTGATGGGATTAGTGTCACTGGGTCAGTGCAGCCTCGCTGCTCCTCCTTAACCGCAGCTTGTGACATGACGAGCGACACATGAGGCGCATGCGCAGCCTCTGTGGCCCGGGCTCAGCTGGGCATGTGTAGCGTGGTTGAGGAGGAAACGTGCTGAATGGCATCAGCGCGCGCAGACACAGCTTGACCCACTGCTTCATGTAGCGCCTCCATCCTCCATGCCTGCTCAGCCCTGTCCTCCTCCTCTCTTGTGTGTCTCAGACCACCACGGAGAAGCGCCCCCCTGTGCCAAAGGCCGGCACTGCCGCTTCCAGTCAGACGGGCTCCGCCGCTGCCACCAAAAATGGAACCGCTGCCACAGCAGCCAGTAAAACTGCGGCGTCGGTGCGCACGACTGCATCTGCTCGCACCACGGCCACCAACGCAGCCAAAAAGCCTCCGGGTACGGTGACGTACAGTCAGACACTCGAACGCTCTCATTACATTTTATCCTTTACCAACTTTATCATCATGTGTTTTAGTCTCGAAGCCAGACCTCAAACCTGCAGAGAAGAAGCCCAGCGCTCTGAGGACGACCACAGGTAGACCCGCATGCATACACGTATCCGTGCCCGTTCTCCATGTGGCCCTGCTCAGCCTCCCTGGGCCTTTGCCCTCAGCATATACTTTGTCTCCACTAATCCTTTCTTGGTTTTGCCTTGTCTCCGTCTCTTCCCACACACTTCCTGTCAACAGATTAGTTTACATTTTGTCAACAGGAGAGCTGTCAGCGAGGACGTGACACTGCAGCGCACACACTCTGTCCCAGCCTGACAATGCTGGGCATGCTGGGACAGAGAGACCAGCTTTAGTGCTGAAAGGCAGGGGAGTTAAACATCTTCCCTCAGCGCTCTGTGGATTACCGTCCCGCTGCCGTTGACAGGACTCTGCAGCTTCTGCTGATACAGCTTGGAGTGTCTAATCTCCCAGGGTCCATGCAGCAAGTCAAATGACTCTGTAGAAACATGCAGCAAGTGGCAGGATTTGTCCAATTAAACCTGTCTTAGCCGGAGCTGGAGACGCTCCAAAGGCTCGGTGGGAGGTTTGAGAGCAGGAGCGGTGATTCTATGGAGGTTCACAGCCACTAAACGCTTCTGATGTGATTTTATGTGACACGACAAATCAAACATTCACGTGAAATGCTCCTTTCCAGCCAACTCTGCCAGGCCTAGGCCCGCCACCACCACCACCACCACCACCACCACCACCACCCGCAGCTCCGCTGCCAGCTCTGCTGCCTCCCGTCCCCGCACCGCCGCCCCCAAACCCGCCGCCGCCCCCTCCTCCACCACCGCTGCCACGGTGCCAGAGAAAAAGCCCCCGGTTCCACGCACCTCCCGACCCCCAACCGCCAACGCAAAGGCAGCAGCCCGACCCGGCGCGGCGCCGACCCCTGACATCCGCAACGCCCGCTCCAAGATCGGCTCCACGGACAACATGAAGCACCAGCCTGGAGGGGGGAAGGTAGGTCCTGGAGCAGAACCAGAGCCTCATCACACCTTTCTTCTCACTTATAGCCACAGCAGCAAACAGGTGTGACCTTGACCATCATCTGCATGGTTCCACTGTTAGTTGTGACACATAGGAGGAAGCCTGGATCTAATAATGAAACCCTTAAACCTTCTCAAACGATCTACTCAGTCCATCCTCCTTTTTAGTGATTTCACTGGCTTCCATACATTCCTGCTCCCTCTTCATCCCCTCTCATCATTCCTCTCTGTCTCTTCATGCCCATTGTTTACCGTTACCGTTTATTTGCTGTTTTGTCTTTTTTTGCACATTCACCTTGTGTGTTACATTGTGAGGTCTTGTCACTGAACCCAGCCGGGGGACTTGTCTCTCCAGGTGTCAGCTGTGTCTCAGAACAGGGCTGTGGCCTCCAAAGATCCAGGCCAGGGCAAAGTGAGTTCCCTCCTCATCCACCCCAGCATCCCCACATGATCACACACATGTTCCTTCGCTCGCTTCCTCTTCTCATATTTGGGGTTTCTTATTAATTAAACATAATGACTGAAGGTAAACCATGATACCATGATAATAAAAGCAGGTATTATAAGTTGTACGTCACCACAGGGTCAGATCCTGATGAAGGATCAGCTGGAGCGTCTGGATCATACTGAAAATACAATGAAGCCTGTTAGTAGATCTTCATAGGATCCAGGAGAAGCTGCGTGTCCACAGCATTCGTATAACACAGTAGTAACACGTTTTTCAGTACACACGTGTATAAATGTGTTTTAACCACGGACAGTGATCTCAGCCACCAGCGTGTGATAGGAGTCTAACCTGCCTCAATAACACTGGTCAGCCTGTGTGTGTGTTCAGCTGAACGAGGTTTCACTTGTCCTGCATGTGTGTTTGACTGAGAACAGAGGTTCCGTGTTCTCTCCTTTGTACCTTGTAGTTTTTTACCCAGGCCTCCTCCTGCTGTCATTCATCCTTTCATTTCTAACCCTACTTGTGACGGTGATTTTTCCTCCGCTCTCTCTCTCTCTCCCTCTTTCTCTCTCTCTCTCTCTCTCCCTCTCCCTCTCTCTCTTCTTCTTCTTCTTCTTCTTCTTCTTCTTCTTCTGCGTCTTCTTCTATGGTCCTCTCCTCCGTTGTCTCCCCTCCTCTGCCTTCCTCTGCTCTCTTCTCCCCTCTTGCTGCTATGCTGTGTTTATATAGGTTCAGATAGTCTCCAAAAAGCTGGACTTCAGCCACGTCACGTCACGCTTGGGCTCCAAGGAAAATATGAAGCATGTTCCTGGTGGAGGGAATGTAAGTACTGCCTGGCCCATGGGCAGAGCTCATGCAGAGGCCAGTTAGTCAAAGAAATCTACTCGCAACCAGAAAGAACTCCTCTAAGGAGAGAATGGAGCTAGATACTCTTTGATTGGACACACAGATGACCAGCATGATAGCAAGTCCACTGTACCGGTCCTTACCCAGAACCTGCTTCACAGTCCCTTGCTTCCTGAATCTCTTCCCGTGTCGTCCTCACCTGTCACTAACTTGCCTAACACCAGTCGGGCAGATGGACGTCTGATTGGCTCCATCTGCCGTTACTTCCTGTTCTGTAAAGACATCAGCAGCGATGTACTTTTGGGGTTTCTAGGGTCTGAAATGACACTGTTCTGTCCTGAGCTTCTCTTGCTGCCTTCATTTCTACATGTCAATCAGAGCTATATGATATTGTATTGGCTTTTCAGTTCAAATGAATTGGACCTTACGCATGATTCCTGATGATTCTTTGGTGATCACTAACGCAGCGTGTGAAACTTGACAGGTGCAGATTCTCAACAAGAAGGTGGACGTGAGTAAAGTGACGTCAAAGTGTGGCTCCAAGGACAACATCAAGCACAAGCCTGGTGAGCTGGGAGTGAAGTCATGACCTGAACACATGACAGTAGCTTCATCACAAGAATTTGACAATGTGAATAAATAGTCTCAGAGTATCATGTATTTTAATGGGTTTCACATTTAATATTTCAGTTTGAAGCCTTTGAGTGACATTGTTTCCAGACTAGTAGCATTTGTCTAACCACACTAGGTCTAGTATGAAACGCACAATTAGCTCAGTGCAGGTTCCTCATGATGTAACACGAGTCCAGCTAGACGGCTGTGAGACAGCGAGGAGCAGCGTGATACTAAGCCAGGCTGCTGCTGCACTCTGCTCAGTAGGATGCTAACAGTGGATCAGTCTCCTCGTCCGTTGGCTGCTCTCCTTGACAGCATTTAGGATGGTTTCAGTCGCCATGTGCAGCATGACACCCAGGCGGAACAGCCTCTGCCTGAGCGATGAGCAGCTGACAGCTCTGCAGAGGACACAGAGGCTGTGAACCATGACACAGCAGAGCCGGACCAGGCTCCGCACACACATCCTCATTAGTAATTCCACCGTTTTCTGCTCTAGGCGGTGGCGTCGTGAAGATCGAGTCCCATAAAGTGAACTTTAGGGACAAGGCCCAGTCCAAAGTTTCATCCATGGACAACGTGAGCCATTCACCTGGTGGAGGAAACATCAAGGTGAGCCCCGCACACGTACACAGGAAGCGTCGGTGGCTTCCTGGAGGTCACGGCTGCTCCTAAAGTAGCAGCAAAAGTGGCTTTGACACTTTCCAAACTTTGGCTGCTCGCGCCGCCGTCCAGAAGACGAGCCCTGCCAACGATGCGGACAGTCTGTCATAAGACATCTGCAGCAACCTGAAGCTCCCTCCCCAGCAGCTGTGTCCGACACATGCGAGAGGGAAACCCGGGACGACAGTGGAACAGAGAGTGAAGCTGACATGTCGGCTGGAGCTCCACCTAGAAGGATTCCACTGTGGAATCACAGTCAGGCCCGGTGTCACCTGTCCCCTCAGCCTACATCAGCTGCACATTGGTGTTTGTGGTCCCATGCTCATCATCTCCATGCGCTGCTTAGCTGGTCCAGCATCGCCTGCACCCTCCAACTTAGTGGATCATAGCGTCAGAACAGGAAACTCCCCAAAAACACCTGAGAGGTGGAAGACGGTTTTTGAGAATAAAGTGCCCCAATCTGAAAGCAGCTTATTTACTTGAGAGCAACAGCGTGTGATCCGCTCGTATCCGCTGTGTCACTATCAACACTTTGCAGGTTACAAACCTATTAATATAGGTGATATGCAGGTGGTGTGTTCACCCAGTTGGCAGAAACAGCGATGCTTTATGGTCTGTTATATTTTATTGCTAACAATTAATCCAGAAGCCCCATTTCCTCACACACTTCATCTCCCTTCGCTCACGTCTTGTGCTTTTGTGGCTGTAGCTGTCCATTTATTTAGTCAGTGTTCATTTATGCCGTATGTATGAATTACTTTGACTTTTTCATTCCATCAAGTCTGGCTCCAGGTTGTGGGCAGTGAGACACGCTCGCCTGCCGGCACAAGCGGGGCCGCGTGCTCCGACAGACCTGGAGCCGGCTTGTCCCATCCCCATCCTCCGACTGACACGCCCTGCTGTGTGTTTCTAGGCTGAGGGGGGCCAGGAGACAGCAGAGGGGACTCCCCTGAGTGGCACCCCTGCCCCAGGCCCCGAGCCGGGGCAGCCCGGGAGCCCCTCTGCCCAGGAAAACGGGCTGAAGGGCGGGGCTCCCTGTGGCGGCGAGGGCCTCAAGGAGCCCCAGGCTCTGGACTCACGCATCCCAGAGACAAGTAAGTGTGTGTGTAGAGACCTTCGGTGTCTGTTTGGACACAGCAGGAGGTGATGCACAGAAGAGGCCACTGACTGAGAGTGGAGCTTGACGGCTGCAGAGTGAATCTGTTGTTGATCATCCTGTCTGCAGCTCCTGACTACAGCGTCGTCTTTGACTTCTTATCTTGCAGGCATCTAATTCTGCTGTCCCTCTGCCCTCCTCATCCCACCCCCACTGACACCACCTCCCCCTCCCCGTCTCCTCCTCTGTATATTCCTTCTTTGTCCCATCGCCTCCTTCCCCCTTTCGATCATTTCTGCTGCAGATTGAGTCCTTCAAGCTCAACTTCCGCAGGACGGCTCGCTCTCGCACGGACCACGGCGCTGACATCGTCACCTGGACAGCCCTTCAGGACAACGGCAGATCTCTCACACACAGCTCCTCCTACTCCCTGCGCCACAGCCAGGACCACCTCCAGCCGCCCCCTCGCAGCGCTTCCCTCGCTGAGTCGCTGGCCTCCGCGGGCTGCTTCCTCTGCCCCTCCGCCCCCCCTCTGCTGCTTGTTCAGGTGGAGGTCCAGGGGGACGACGGCAGCTCCTTCACGGAATCCTGACCCCACACGCAACCGTCGAGAAGACTTGTGGTCATGAATTAGTTCATTTAATGATCCTCTCCCTCGAATATCAACCTCTGTCACCTCACCCCTCACCCTGGAATGACTGTATGGAGCTTGGATTTGGTGGGAACCTGGCTGACCTGGAATCAGCTATGGCCTGGTTGTGGCAGTCTCCTCTCGTCTGTGGAGACCTGTAGTTCCCTTTCCCCTGTGACTGTTCCCAGTAATCCCTTAACATCATAGTAATTCATGCTCATCTTCATCGTGACTCTTTATCTTCCCATAACCAAGCTGACAAACAACATAGCTAGACAAGAAGTAAACTGTTCTAGGATGTTTAACTCTTTATTCTGTGTTTGTGATGTGTTTGAGTGACTAAAGTGTCCAGTTGTGTTCTGTTCAGATCTTCTTTTCTTTTGCTTTGGTTTCTTCTGTTCTTTCTGTTTCGTTCCTTCCTGTATAAGCAATACAGTGGACAGCCTTTTCTTCTCATAGCACTTAGGAAATCTCGGAAACACGCACAGGATTTTGTAAACAAAGACACAAAGAGAAGGTGGAGATGACAATGAAGGTGAGGAGGGAGGTTTTGCTGATGGGTAGGCGAGTATTCAAGGGTGTTTTGCTTTATGAGGCAATGAGGTGTGTTTGAAACGCAACAGAGTAGGTAGCGAAGCTGAGAGTGAGCAGGTCAGAGGGAGTTGAATGGATGTGTGTGTCTTGTATGTGCCTCCTGTCCTTCTTACCTGACAACTAGTGAGGAAGGACCCTGCGAATGGAAACAGGATATCGTATTTGTTGTTTCTGTCCTTTTACTTGTAGCAGGGCCAGTATTGCACGGTGAGGTGAGAACTTGTGTGCGTTGTGGTTTAGATCTGAGACGGTTCACATGTTTCACTGTAACGATCATGAACGGTCACCTTTAATCCCACTGCTCCCAGCTGGGCGGTCTAACACACATGGACTAATAACGGGTGGGATCTTACTTCATATCGCAGCTCGCATCATTTCAGCATAGTGTTATAACAAGGGCTGGGTATCATTTAAAACAAGGGCCGACATCATCACATGCTCGGTTGGGGTCAGGTCAGATTTTGTGGACGAATCATCTCCAGTAATCAATGCAATGGGACTAATGCAGGTCTAGAGCTGCTTCTTGCTCTGTGCTGTCACAGTTACCTGCAGCATCTGAACAAAAGATGAGTAAATGAACCAAAAGGCTGCAACCAAAACAAAGAGCTGAACGAACGGCTCAGTGGAGGTAAAGGGAGACAGACTTTATTATTTGGTCCATTTGAATTCTCATGTTGTTTCGGTGAAGATTGATACCCAGCACTAGTTATGAAACCAGTGGACTAGCAGAGGACACAGTTCTATTTCAGTGCCTACTTCATATCCTGTACAGTGGGGAACCCTTCTCTGATTGGAGCTCCGCTGTGTTGACACGCGGCGTCAAACTGCAGTAACACTCCAGACTGTTTCTGTTTAACTAAACTGCACCTTAACGCTTTAACATGCTGACGAGGGCTCACTGTGATGCAGTGCTTGTGTGCAATGAGCAATTTAAAACAAAGGAAGTAGCTTTGTTAACCCTCCACTACCCTTAACTTTCTACTTTTATGAACACAAATGGGCAGAACTTCTAATTAAGGTGTGATGAAAGAGGGACGGCTGCTTTTCTGCCATGTGAGGATAAGGTGATGCTAAAAGCAGCCACAACCTATAGTTTAATCGCTTGTCACCTACAGTAGCTGAGGTTTGAGCTTTTATCCCCGTATTTACTGCTCTTATAGAAATTGCACACAGATGTACATAGATGTTTTTTTTTTGATGATGCCGAAGGCAGTACAACAAGGCAAAGAGGATGTGTTGGCTGGACATTGAGACTGTTTAGCTCATATGTCCACGTACCTTTAATGGATCTAAGGGAGAAAGTGTGTCCTTTGGATTATCATGGCTAAAGTTGCGATTATTAGCATGAGAAATTGAAAAAGTCCTTTTTCTTTCCAAGGGGTCACTAAAGGGGGAGAATGTCTTTTGAGATATATTGTACTTTTGTACATGTGTTTATCACTGTGTTCCTGTGGCGTCGCCGATGGTCGTGCACAGCCAGGTTCACAAACTTTGCTGTGGATTCAAATTGAAAGTCTTTAAAATCTCGTATCAGATTTGATTTAAGGTGCTTTAAAACCGGCTTAATGTAGAAATGCTGAACTGGCAACGTGGAGCTTAATTAACCTGAGGTTTTAAGTTTTGAGTGCACATAAATAAATGAGTCGGGCCGTCAGCCCTGTCCGGAGATGGGGAGGGTACCAGTTAGCTTTATAATGGCGGCTGAAGTTTTACATGACGAACAACGATGAATAGAACTGAAGGAAACAGCCCAGAACAAACGCTGTTCTCACGGTGGACACTGGGAATCAAAGAAGCAAACACTTGCTTTCGAGGTGGTTCAGTAACCAGAGTACTGCATATCATAGCAACCTGCCTAAAGGGTCACACACCGAGACCCCCGCATCTAGAACTAGCTCTAGCTGCCAGATTGGTGTTGGCTGATCACTGCTGCCCAACAGGCGCCGCAGAGCATCTGCCATCATGCACGCGCTAACACTAGGGACCTGCTGCACCTGCAGAGCACGCTGAAGGACAACAGTGGGACGAGTTAGCTCGACTTTTTATGTTACTTGCAGAACTTCCTCATTGTTTGTTTGTGTGTGTGTGTGTGTGTGTTTGTTTTTTTTTCCATTTAATTTTATTTTCTGGTTTGGATAAAAGTGTTTATTGTGATTCCTTGTTAATTAGTGATGTGATTATTAAACATGAAATAAAACTGACTAAAACTCTCGTTTGTGTTTAGCTTCATTCAAGTTCAGTAAGTGGAGTGTTGTGCTACATACGAACATCGAATGTGAAGATGATTTGTCTCAATGCTACTGCATCATCACCTCAGTCATCAGACCTCATTGATGCAGTAAAAAACAACTCAATCTGAGCAACACTCAACACTCATGCTGACGTTATGATATATGTTTAGTTGGTTAAGTTGGTGAAATCAATGCTGAAACTTAAACTGATAAATAGATTAATACAGTCTGGTGCATTCAACCATATTGTGATGAACTTATTTAATGGGGCCATCAGGTAGATGTCACTACAACAAATCAGCAATACACAACGAAAGCGTAAATGACGCTGATGAAGAACGTGTTTCTGTCCACAGGTGATAAAGAAAAAAAACTACACGACAGGAGGTCCTGCTCACGCTGCCCCCTAGTGGAAGGAAAAGAAACCTCAATGACCGCATTTACACCTTTGCTTAGCAAATTAGTGATCGGGGGCTTTTTGCGGTAGACTGGGGTGATGGGACTGAGCTTCTTGGGACCAGGAAGCTGGTGGCACGTGGTTTTATGTCTCTAGGTCGCCTGTAGTTCTGCCTGTTGGACGTTAAGGGGCGGAAACGTGCGCTTTAATCTTTATGTGCCTTCTTTATGAAGAGAAGAAGACGGTTGCTATGGCAACCGCAGGATCATCCGCAGCTGGCGACTTTCTTCTGTCTCTTCAGAACAGTTACTGAAGCTTTTGTGTTTATTCAATAAACGCTGCTTCGCTGAATGGGTTAGAAGTTTACTGACAACGAACGCGACCGACAAGGATCAGTGTAAGATGCCAAACACTTCCAGCTCGTCGAGCTAACGTAGTAACCGACCTGCCGCAGTAACGCTGCTGCTGAAGCTTCTAATAGCATCTGCTAGTTGTGTTGCTAGAGGACGGTCGTTTACATGTTGAACCTTTACATGTTCACGACAACGGAGGTGTTTTGTATTACTAGTCTCTGTGCGCGTCGGGTAGCTAGCTAGTTGGCTGGTGCCAAACAACGTTAGCCGATAATGCTAATTGTTTGCAGGATCAACAAACACCCGAAGCTGCTAATTGCACTTACACAGAACGGAAGAAGCTGCGCTATAAGTTGTGGGACTTCATTAGTGGTGAACGCACCTTTACATGCGGTGTATTCGGTCATATACATGATTCAGCTGCGGGCACAGAGATATAAACCATGTGTCCGGAAAAGAAAAGGGCATACTAGCACTGTTGACCAGAATGATTGTGTCGTCAGTGTGTTAGATAGATTAATGGCCCAAGGCTTGAACAGGAGCTGGGGTTCAAATCCGCACCACCCATCCTCCAGGCTGTTGCCACCGTGGACCCATCTGTTGTGTGAAACTGTGTTTCAGGCATCATGACAAGCCAGCGGCCTCCTTCAGGCATAGGCCGCCCGATGAGCCGTAGCGGAGCTGGAAGACCTCCGACAGCCATCCGGCCTCCTCCTACAGCCATACGCGTTGCAACCGGGGTAATGTACTTACAAACAGATTACTTGAAGCATTGCTGCCTAGTCATTGGTAGCAATTGTTGAAAGAGTCTAGTTGAATGTGCCGGTCCAACCTTTATTCAGATGGTTCCTGGCACAAGTGGGCATCCTGGTATGAGAAGTGGGATCCCCATCAGCACCCCCGGAGTCTTGTCAGCACAGATCAAAGTAACTGACAGACCTGTCACCCAACATGGGCTCAGTGGGATGAAGACTGGCATGAAAGGCAGGTTTAAATGACAGCTCACCCGTTTCACGTAGACAGATATCTATACATTAAACTTCTTAAACTGAAACAATGTGTCACTACAATGCCTCTCTTTGGTTTTGTCACCATGTCAACTTTTCTTTCATCTACTAAAGGACCACAGAGACAGATTCTGGATAAGTCCTACTACTTGGGCCTCCTCAGGTAACACATGTTAATAGCCACCTTGTTGAAATGACCATAAAACTACTGTATGCAGCAGGTGTTCCCATCAGAGTCTGTCCTAACCACACATGGTTACATGCCTTTTGTTTGATGCAGGAGTAAGATCAATGAGTTGACAACAGAGACCAGTAAATTGCACAAAGAGATTGACAACTACAACCAGGAGAACTCTGTCTACCTCTCCTATGAGAAAAAGTGAGTGCTTGTGTGTTTTATGTCTGATTTGCTACTGATTATGTGACGTTATTCACTTTGAGCAGCATATCTAAACAGAGACAACAGAGCTTCTCCATATATTTTGCCATCGTAGGAATTAGTTTGTATGCTAATCACTGATTGGGTAACCGCACATTGGGAATTCTATATGCTAACCTCTTGTCTCTTACCCTTTAGAGCCGAAGGTCTCGCCGCAGAGATTAAGGATTTACAAGGCCAGCTTGCTGATT
The DNA here is from genome assembly GCF_900634795.4 of Betta splendens. NCBI lineage: Eukaryota > Metazoa > Chordata > Actinopteri > Anabantiformes > Osphronemidae > Betta > Betta splendens. Next base: position 12,893,532 of record NC_040884.2, on the reverse strand, counting down.
ACAACATGGTAAACAGCTGCCAAATATGTTGTATTACTTTGTGTTATCTTTGCTGAGGATCTATCTGAATATAATCTTCCTTCTCGTTCCTATACACTCCAATACATAGTACATCCACTGCCTAGTGATATGTTCTAGCACATACTGTATGTACTGTATGTACTGTATGTATGTATGTATGTATGTATGTATGTATGTATAAATAGATTTAACAATTGTTTGAATTATTCTTTTATTGCCAGCTGGTCGACAAGCTAAACACCAACACAGACATGGAGGAAATGATCAATGACTACAACACTGTAAGTCACCGCGATAGCTGATGTTTCTCTCTGATCTCCCAGTGCTTCACTGCTTCGTCCCTTTTCATTTCAGTTGAAAGCCCAGAATGACAGTGAGGCTGAAAGCATTGACAGCATCTTCACCGAGAGACGAGAGTGAGTATGAGATGGAAAATAAATAATGGTGGGATTAGTTGGTTTTGTATAGTTTTGTTATGTTCTATTTTATTTGAAGAAACAAAATGAAATAAAACATAAGAAACAATAAACTTAGAAAACCTCAGAAAGCGGATCAAATTACACAACTAGTTCAAGATTAGGAAAAATATGGGACTATACAGTACCATCTGTCTTGACTGCAGTAACATAATACCTGTACTTACACGTACAAACTATTTATACAGAGACTGGAGCTTAGTCTTGGTCTTTAAAATTACAAAAGTACAATCCATGTAAACAACATTAAATTTGACATTAAATTGACATTATTTGTCAGTTTTTTAGCATTCAGCTTAAATCATCATTTTTATGTGGATAGACAAAAAGGCTTAAATTACATTTAAACATTACTGTTCATACTGTAAGCTCCTCAAGTGCCTAGACTCGATCATGGCTCTGATAAATTCTCCTCTCCTGTTTGTACCTCCTCCCTCTTAATGTACGGATCCTCAAAGTATTCATCCCAATCCTCTTCTCCCGCTGTTTGATCATTGCCTTGCTGGAAGGTGAACGTTTGATGGCTGAGGTATCTTGTTGAGGGACCTGTGGACCCCGCGTCCATCCCTCCCTCTGCTTCTCGGTCTAGCCGCCGATGACGGTAGTTGTGGTAAAGCTTGTACCAGGAAGGCCCCTTGATAGCAAGAGCGATAAGCATTGAGGTGGTGAGCGCTAAGGCTACAACACAGATTGTGAACTTCCATGCATTCCCAAGTGCAGGCGTCTGGTCTGGGAGGGTTGAAGGGTAAAGATACAAAGGAGGGTTATTGTTGGATTGTTCAACCACATGCATGTAGTAGAATATGAGTTACACATCTACCTTTGTCTGTCCTGTGGTTTTGAGTTGGCAACAGTGTGGTATTTAGCTGCTGAGAGTTGACTGGTGTGTCTTCAGTGACGGTGTATGAAGGCGATGGGTAACACACAGCTGTAGCGTTCAAAAGCTCCTGTCCTGCCTGTGCTTCTGGAGATGCACAGGTGACCTCTGCTGCTCCTTTAGAGGCATGCGTCGCATACAGAATCAGGAGGAAAGTAGTAAATAAACACATTCTAGCTCACAGGACTTGATAACGAATGGTTACATTTGAATGTTTTTTTCTGACAAGATCATCTGCAACCCTCGTCCTCAAGAGCCACTGTCCTGGTTTTCCAACTCTCCCTGCCCCAGTTGATACTGATCACCTTGACCAGGTGTGTTTATCCCATCAGCAGCTAACAGCAGGGAGCGTTGGAAAACCAGCGGGACACTAGCCCTCGAGGACCAAGTTTACAGACCCCTGATCTAGAATATACTGTAATTAATATATTAATTAATTATATTAAAGACTAATAACAGACACCACATTATATCTATGAGGATCTATACATTTTTACCTTTTGTTCATAAATAATAAACCTTTTAAAGCAATCCAATCCCAATTCAGTAGAAACTGTAAGAATTCTTACCAATGTCAACCTTTGCTTGCTTGACTGTTTGGATGCTGATCAGCAGTGGGCAGGAACAGTTCCAAGGGTTTTTCTGAAGTTTCAGCGTCTCATGGGAACACGTGGTTAAATATTAAATAACCAACTCGTGCGTTTCAATAATGACAGATCCATTTACAGAATGTGCATAGTAATGATATGCAATAGAGACCAGCTGAGTTTTACCTTTAGACGGTTTAGTCCTCTGAAAAGGTCTGAAGGAAAACCACTTAGCAGGTTTTGTGACAGATCCAGGTTTGTCAGTGCCTTAAGGCCAAAGAAAGCCTCCGGATCCAGCCTGGAACCAAACTGATAGTCAGCACTGAGACGCCTGCCTCATTAAATCTAACAGCCCCACAGACTAAAGTTCTTATAGCAGACACAGCTCGTGGTGGCGACTCTGGATGCTGCGTTTACCTGCTGAGGTTGTTACTGGACAGAGATAAAACTCTCAGCTTTGGCACTACTGAGAAGTATTTAGCTGGTATAGCAGTCACCAGGTTACTGTCCAGGTAGAGCTCCTCCAGAGTGGGATAAGTGGCCAGAGCTGTCTGATCCTCCTCATTTAGAGTAATCATGTTATTCTTCATCACCAGTTTAGTGACCAGGGTTTTGTTGGAGTTGTGAGGAATGACTTTCAGAACCCTTGAACCCTGATGGAGGAACAGTTACAGGACCACAGTTAGAAAAGAATGTGTGTGCTGCAGAAGGTGCAGCATCATAAACACTGAGCTTTGTTCTACCAGCGGGTCCTGCTCCACAGCCTTAGCATTAGTCCCCATCATCATGGCTACCACTGCTGTCGACCACAGCAGGAGGAGAGGTTCCATGATCCTAACAGTCAAAAGAAGGAAACAATCACACCTACTTCTAGCAAAACCACTTTTCTGTTTGCTGTATTTCGGACAACACTGATTTTCCCACTTTATCACTTTGAGTTGAGCTTAATGGAAAACATGTTACCCCTCACTTCACCTTTACTTTAATCTGTACTATGCTATTGAACAGAAAACCCTTCAGCCTTAAGAACAGAGGAGGAACTTGTTAATATTTGATAGGCCGTGCTGCTACACGTCCTTCCCGTTGCCTCATACGTGTTGTCACCGGTTGGTTTTATTGCACTAAACGTGTGTAGGAACACAAAGTTCTACATATGTTTGTAATATTATACATTTAATAGTATCAAATTACTGAATATAATGAATTGACAAGCGTGTTGACATGTTTCATCTACTGGTGTCACTTTAACATCCCACGGATCTTAAAATGAATCAACGTGCTGAACAGAAGCGTGTGGTGCTTTTATCAAACGCCAGCTAAATAACCTGCATGTAGACCATCAGCCTATGACAGAGTCCCACCTGCCATTCTCTATGAAGTTAGTAGTATTTCATGAGCAGTAACTAAATCACTTACCTGTATTTGACTTGCACTGAAGGGTTTTATTCACTTGTCTTTGACAGAGGAAGTGCAGCACATGACCTTTGTTCCCTATTGTAAAACCTGAGGCTCTTCCGACAAGGACTTACTGTGTGGTTGATGAAGTGTGTTTCCCTTCTTCCTGTTTCCTAGTCTGTGGTTTTCTTAGAAGTAACAAAATAAGAGAGTATAAGAATCCAGAGAAGAATTTACCAGAATCACCAGAGCATTAAAGCTGTTGAGTTAGATAAAGGTTGAAAATCCGTAAGTCATGAAAAGAATGTGAAAGGAGGAAAAAAATGTGAGAAACGGAAAGAAATAATGGTGAAGGAAACATTGAAATGAATTGATCTGTCAATCAAGCCAGTGGCTTAAATAGGAGCGCGAGCAAATACAGTTTGTGCAAGTGGGTGATTGGGAGCATTTACCTGTTCAGATGGGGATTTAAAGCAGCTCAAAGGTATGAGATCAGGATTCAGTGTTTGTGTCCCTTCTAAGGCTTCTCCACCCTAACTGTTTGCTCCACAGAAGAGAGGAGGCCATCCGGGTGATGGAGGAGGACATCAGAAGGGAAAGGCGGGTTGCTGACGAGGTCGTTCAGTCGATGTCTGCTGCGAAGCAGGAGAAATATTTTACTATGGCAACAACCAATGAAGAACTACTACAGGTATAAACTACAGGCTTTATTCTAACTGTTTTAATACTTCATGAAAGTAGTTGGTCAGTATATACTGTTCTGTACCAATGTATGAACTGTCTGTGGCATCATAAAAATGTAACTGTGTGTCTGTGTTTGCTTCTTTAGGAGCTTACTGTTCTTCAGGAGGAGCTGGACATTCTGATAACCAGGAAGGAGGACTATGAAGCAGTAAGTTGATTAAACCCAGTGGTAGCTGTGGTGTTAAAGAAAGAGCTAGTTAATGAAAGATGGTTTTAAATGCCAACATACAATATGTATGTACATAAAAGTACGAAAGATAGAAGTGAAAACCAGTAAAAAGGCAATTTAGCCTGTTTTCATCTCGACCTTTAATCGTAGAGGGCAGAGATTTGCATCGTGTGATTAGTCAGTCAGTGAGCACAGCATTGGTGTGACCCCACTGTCAGTAGCCCCTCAGATGGCCGTTTTCCACTGTGCGTGCAGGAGCTGGCCCACTCGCAAATCAAACAGGAAGTGGTGCACCTTCATAACACACTGTCAGCCCTGGAGGCGAAGCGCGACGCCATGGAGGCTGAGCACAAAAGCCTGGGCTCCCCCCAGGAGGAGAGGGAGAAGTTATTCAAGCAGGTGAGCTTCACCAATAAGCGTCTTCAATCACCAACAACAGCGTCAGTGCAGCACATGATGATGGTCTAATGCTCTGTGTTTCAGGTGAAGGAGGATAACCAAGAAATCGCCAACATGGAGAGGCAGTAAGTAAAGACTTTGAAGGATTCATTAGCTGCTCTGTGCGATGCTGCGTCCACATTGTGCGTGTGCATGTAAAATCCAGACTCACGGAGATTAGAGACAGGACCAGACAAGTCACAGAGGAGATTCGTCAGCTCGAGCAGGACTCTGAGGACGCTCAGGGTAACACACGCACACACAGCTTTACATGTAATAGCGCTGGTTGCCGTCTTTCAAGGTCAACCATATACATGGGCTTTTGGGAAAAGAATGATTATGTCTTTGCTTTGTTTGCTTTTTTTCACAAGGGGAGTGTCAACAAAAATACAAGGAGCTGAAGAGGAAAGAGGAGGAAATTGACCGTAAGTTGAATTTTGAGTGGTTGAAGACCTGAGGTACATGAGCGCATTGAACCACTAGGAGGCACTGAAATCAGATTATTCATTACATATCTGCTTGAGCAGATGGTTCTTAGATGGAGGGACACGCAGAAAATGTTCTTCTTCGTTTCAGGGTTTCTGGAGTCATTTGAAAACCTCAGAGGTCAGGAGCAGGACAAAATGACGCAGAGCCAGGAGAACATTGTCTCCCTGCTGGAACACTGCAGCCGGGTGAGGAAGAGGACACCGGTAGTAAACCAGGAAGGAAAGCAGGGCAAAACAGGATGGCGTAACATACTGTCTGTGTGTGTAGAACATGCTGCGCCTACGTCAGGTGGATACAGTGACAGCCAGTGAGTTGAGGAACATGCAAGAAGTGCTGGTGAGCAAGGAGACGGAGATGGTCCAATCAGAGAGCACGGCCAAGGGACTTACAGCAGGTCGGTGATACACACACACACACACACACACACACACCAAAGGATAACTCAGTAAAACACATGCCAGGTTGCTCAGTGCGCTTCCTGTTAACCTCCAGAGTCGCAGCGTCTGCAGCAGGACCTAGAGAAGGTGCAGCAGCTGGAGGGGAAGATCACAGGAGAGCTCAGCACCCTGACGGAGCGCGTCGGCACCATGGAGTCAGAGCTGCACACCTACCGAGACCTGGACGCACTGAGACACTCAGCTGAGGAGAAGAAGACGGTAACACTTGCCCTCCTCTCATGTCAAATGACAACACTGTGGCTTTAAGGACCATGTATTGTGTAGATTAACACTACAGCTACTTCTGTGATTCTTCTGTTGGTGCAGAGGCTACAAGAGGCCCGGGTGTCTCTGACTCAGCGTCGGGATTCATTCAAACAGCTGTTGGAGGAGATGAATCAGAAATATGAAGCTTTGAAAAGCAAACTACAGGAGAATGAGACTCACGCCCAGGTTGGAGACCCATACGTCACTCTGCAGCCTTACTCAGGTTGTCGTGTAATCCACAGGACACATTCCTTCATCAGTAAAGGTTGTTGTGTGTGTGCTTGATGTTTTAGCTGAGCAACCTGGAGAGGAAATGGCAACACCTGGAGCAGAACAACTTTGTAATGAAAGAGTGTATCCTTCAGAAGCCATGTACTGGGTATGGCTATGATCTAGTGGCTCAAATACTGGGAGGAGATAAACTTTGAAAAGGTTTAAACTTTGACGATCACGACTATACATTTCTGATCTATTATGGACATGAAGTTCTTTCTCAGTTTCCTGCATTTGGTTTTACAGGAACGTTCGGAATTTCACTTTATCTTCATGGTCACACTACATATCCTTCCTTAACTGAATCATCAGTCATCGCTTCTAAATCCCAGGAGAGCGACTATGCCACCGTTGCCAAGAATGTCTCCCGACAAGTGGCTGAGTACAACAAGAGTCTCATAGAGTCACTGCAGAACAACAGGAGTTAGTCACATGCAGCATTGAACACTGAGACACAGGCTGAGTCACAACCTGTTCCAGTGACATGGGTCACATATAGTAGTGTGATAGTCTGCTTGTGCTGCTATCAGTGATGTAGGCTCAGCATTGATGTTTAACAGCTTTACTATTGGCACTAGTCATAAAATTACTCTTCAGTATTTCACTCATATCCATAGAGCAACTCTGAGTCAGTCAGGACAAATTAACCATCCATTGATATATTTATTGCTTTTAATCACAGGGAAAAAGAACAGTTTGCATAAAATCCAGATTCTGATCTATAAATATATTTGACCTTTCCAGTACGTAGGTATCAAAGAGTAAACGTTGGAACCAAGTGCGGCAGCAGACTGACCCCTCACAGACGTAAATGACCTATAGTCACTGGACCTCCCTCCCCAGTGGATGTGACTGCTCCAAATGTGGTCACTTGATCCAGACCTTTTACGCTAACGCTAGTTTATTTGAGGGGCTTTGCTCTTTAGGTTGAATGTCTTAGTCTGTGTCACTTCCAGCTTCTAGTGAAAACAAGTGTATGCATAGATTTCTAGTATATTCATGCACTGATAAAGCTGAACAGTAATTTCCACAAAGCCTTAAAGACGATAAGAGCAGCCTGACAAACTTTGAGACACAATTAGCAAACAACTGTAAAGAAATGTCTGCCCAAAAAAAACGTCTTAGTTACATCATGTTCAGATAGGACATATTTTTACAGGCTGTGGTGTTCAGTGTTCTACCGAAGGTTCTTACTGAGCATTTTAAAGGGGAACTCCATTATTCCAATTCTAAAAAAAGTTCATAGTAAGTTAGAAATACTGAATTTGTATGAAACTCTGGAAATAAAAATATTAAAACCAACTCGTATGCCCAGGGTTGTTATTCACATGCTTAAAGACTAAGGTTTCATTAAATACTGTAGAACCCAGGTTTCATTAACTAAATATGTAACAATCAACAGTGAGTTAAGTCCAGAACCAGTCCGTCTTTGCCTTCAGTAAACTCTGCTCTGACACAAGCTTTAACGGTTTTAACACGTGTGCGTATGGTAACATGTACTCAGGCTGGTGTTGTATTCTCAGGATATCCTTACACATAATAGAAGCTCAAGAGTCTAAATACTGTCCAACAACGAACTTCAATTCTCACGTCAGATGGATTCTGCCTGTGAATCACCTTCAGCAGCAGGTTGTGATAATTCTTCTAAACATTAAGCAATAAGAATAATAATAATAAGAAATAACTGAATGCACACGTTACATTCAGTGTTGATGTTGTGGAGTTGGGTTTGGAGGCCGAAAGACTGTCTAGACCCTTTAACTCTAGCCTCACGTTATCCACAGGACTAGCTACATACACGAACAGTGACAGGAGAGTGAAGGCAGGGTTCGCTGTTAACTGGGCTGAGTTTGAGGCTACTAAAGTACTTACAGTAAACATCATCAATAGAGACAATGAGGCGGCAGTGCAACACATTCAGAGCTTTCAGCTGCAGATGTGGTGAGACAACAGATTCTGACCAGCCTAAAGCAAAAAGGGGCCCTAAGAATCGCTCCCACTAGTGTTTCAAATGTTCCATACCTTCATTATTATTTTTTCCTCTGGTTTTATTCTGTAAGTGGGAGTCCAGGACCTTCATACCTGCCTACTAGTCGCCTGCGTTGGAGCTCACTTCCTACAGCAGCTAAAAGAAAAGAACCATTTCCATTCTGGTTGTGATGAGAACTCTTTAGTGCACTTTAAATTCTTGCTTCACAATAGTGCATTTCACTAAGTAAAACTATTAAAAAAACTAAACATTACAAAGCAGCAACAACCTTCAACCAAACATATCAAGTGGCAAATGCAGGAGATCCACACAGAGATTCCTTTAACCAGGAAGACATTCAAGAACCAACAACAAACTGAAAATGAAATCAAACATAAAATCTGTTCTGCTTACATAACTTTAGAATCTCCTTTAAATCTGAGAACTGCTGACAAAGCGCTGTCAGACAATAAAATCCTAAGTGAACAGTAACAATGAAAAAGCATAAATATGCTGTTTTACAAATATGTTTAAGAACTTTTTTTCACACACGGATCAGAATTTTCCCCAACTCTGTCAACGCACTTACAGTTTAGTAATAAGTTAAATGTTTCTAACCCTCAGTGCAAACATAAGATGAACCAACTGAAATGGAAGCGACCGGGAGTCACACAGACGGTTAGTGTGCGTGAGACAGTGACTCATCACTATGGAAACAAGATTTTTCTCAGGCACAAGTACTTGGGCTTTGTCCACCGAGCCCTTGGCAGGTCACTCTTTTTGGGAAGTGTTTTATTAGACAGAAGCTTCGGCTCACGCGCGTCTATGGAGGAGCGGAACTGTGGAAACGAGGCCAGAGGAGCTCCTCTTCGTCCTCTCGTCTTCATTCTGCATTGTCGAGTGCTTCTGCATACTTTAACCGGAAACCACCTGCAATGAAAACGATAACACGGCTGAGGAATTCTGCTCATCAGGCTGCGTCGTGCCGTTTAGTTTGTTCAGTCACTGTAACTGTCAGTCAAAGGTGGCATTTCATAAAATCGATCTCAACTATGAGATGACATGAAGGTTGATGGTCAACTTCTTCACACCATCTACCTTAAACACGTCAGGTTTGTCTGACTACACTGCTTTCCAGCTCTTTGATGGTCTTCTCCCTTGATTGCTCATTATGCCTCATCACTCACTGTGTGGTCACATTAACGCAGCTGAGCTGAAACTAAACAGCTGTGGGTCAGTCTAAGGCTGATGCTGGACTCTAGTTGTGGGTTCCCTCCGTTCCCCTCTGGTCCGTGCTGCTACGTTACCTTGCTGTGTAGAGTCTATGGGGGGTTGGCTGCAGTCCTGAGCGTAGTGGCTACTCGCGCCACAGTTGTAACAAGACACGTTGCCATTCTTCTTATTGACGCCTCCCGCCCCGAGGGTCACAGCGGGCAGCATCCCTAGATGGTTTGGGTACATGTGCTGGTAGATGCGCTGGCAGAACGACGTCGCTGGCGCCATGTGCTGCTGGAGGTTGTAGCCTGCGGCCGCCGCCACCACCTGCGTGCTCAGCATGTGCGGCGACACGTCTGCGTGACTGTGGCAGTGAGTGTGGAGGGGGCCGTAGGGTGCGTGGCCAGGAGGTGGAGCCGTGGGGAAGAAGGGGGACAGGGCGGCGGCGCCGTTGGCCTGGTGGGGGGGCGGGGCCTGGGTGAGGTAGCTGTTACTACACAGGCTTGTTAGATGGAAGAGAGTCGGAGGAACGCCCAACACCTGCTGGGCGGCCGCGGCCATTTGGTGAGCGGGGAAGAACAAAGGCGTCTGGCAGCCTGAGGCGCCACTGACGTTGCTGCCGCTGCCTCGCCCTCCACAGTTGTTGTGACAACCACAGGTCCCACAGCCCATGGGTTGTTGTTGGGGTGGGGGTGTCGGCTGCTGGGCGGCGACCTGTTTCTGCTGGGTTTGCTGAAGGGGAACAGGGTTTCCAGGAACGTGGGCCATCCCACAGGAAGTGCTGCTGTTGCTGTAGGACGTACTATCACTGTGCGCTGTGCTGTGAGTGAGCGCTGGGCTGGGGCTGGGAGCAGGTCCAGGTGTGTGGGTGGGCACAGCTGGAGGAAGAGCGGGCTGCATTACCCCAGGAGCTGCAGAGGTGGGGACAGGGGGCAGGGTGCAAGGAGAAGGCAGGGCAGGCGGCAGAGTTAAGATGGGGTGCTTGGCGTGCGAAGGCTCCACATGAGGCAGAGAGGAGGCCAGACCGGAGCTGACGCCGGCTGGGTCTGAGCAGGGCAGAGGCTGCTGGAGAGAGGAGGGAAAGGCTGTGGGTCCAGGACTGATGACACTCAGGGGTCGAATAGAGGCCTGGTTTGATGCCTGGGGCCCAGCAGGAGCAGAACCACTCACAGAGGCGCCATCGCACTGAAGCGGAGCCGTTTTGAACCTTGTGACCAGAGGCTGCCCTGCAGGACTTCCTGGAGAATGGAGGCCAACTGGTGAAATCCCAAAGGTTGGGAGCATGTCCCTCTTCTCTGGGTCTCCGATTATCCTGGGTCCAGGCACAGCTGGAGGCACTAGGGGCATTTGCATCATCAGTGTGTTAGATGACGGGCTCCCATCGGCTGCGATGCTTTGGCTGCGAGGGGGGGCCAGTGCAGTTTGAAGTGAAGAGTCTGCGGCCCCACTGGGCAGCACGTAGGGCAGGGGATGCATGAACGGCGGCTGGGGCAACTCTTGGTTGAGTGGCTTCATCTGGGCCTGCAGGCGGCCAGAGGAGAGCTCCCTCCCTGCAGCTGGCTCAGTCTGCTGCGTGAAGAACACGTCCGGACCTGGACCTTTGGTGGAGTCGTCCGAGTGGCTGTCTGTGTCTAACAGAGGAACCAGATTCAGTTCTCATCCTGCCCTGAATGCCACAGCATGAACTGAACGTCTACGTTCCCCCGTTTTACCTTTGTTGTTGTCGTCCTCACTCTCCAGGCTCTCTGCTCCTCTGTGCTGGGGGCTTGATGGAGAGCTGTAGCTTTCTGATGAGGTCTCGCCAAACGTATCGGCGCCAGAAGCTTCATCTGAAACGACATCTGTGTCAGACAGTTGACAGAATTCAACAGCCTTTGCATGATCACCGCTCCGGAGACGACAGACCTAGTCCCAAACTTCCATTGGTCACAAAGGCAGCGCCCTTCCTCTTCCCTTTGTCACTGGAAGAAGAAACAGGTCTCAGTTATTGAAAGCTAAGAGCGTCATTGTAAGAGCCTGATTGGCATGTGTTGACCCACCTGTCTGTAGAACGAACTCTGCTCTTGACTTTAGTCACAGGGTGGCTTCTCTTCTCAGTGTCCTGGTGCTGGAGGAAGCATGAGTCACATCATGAGGCCCGACAGGTCACTGTCTTTGATTTTTGAGGTTTTCTTGTTTATTGGCTCTGCCTAAAGATTCACTCCCTCACTAACGGCGCATCACGTACATTTTCAGTTGTGTCACCTTGACCAAACTTCTGAGCCCCTGAAGCTTTTCTGTTCGAAGATTTCATAAATGCCCGATTTTTGTAAATTGTTAAATTACATCTTGAATGTTTCATTTTAAATCCACTGTGGTGGTTTATAAAACCAAAACCTACTGGTGGTTTTAGGGTTGATGTTTATCAGTGAGACGAGTGACGTAACACATCGAGTCTCTGCAGGATACCAAGAATTTCCCCACTGTGGGCTAAAAAACCTTAATCTTATCTTAAAAGTGCCAATGATTAACTAGGGTTCTTCGATTTGCCCTTTACAGTGTGGTTAATCATTACATCTATGCTGCTGTTACATGTCTTTTTCCTTTAAATAAAGGAACCTGGCTGTGGGTGGGTGGCCCTCTGCCCTCACCTGCTCAGACTCCTTACTGCTCCTCAGTGTACAGCTCTTCTTCCTCCTGTCTGTGGGACCATTAAGTTCTGTGGTGTCCCCCCCCCTCCATCCGTCTGCTTGGGAGGCTTTGGCACTAGAAAGACTGATGGAGAGAAGAGTAACCTAAGTGCTTTGTGTGTACTTTTCCACCGGTTCTGTGTCTGAATGTTTAACACACATGTTCTCCATCTACGTTGTTTGTATCTTGCCTTTATCAGATGATCTACTCACCCTTGACATGGACTCTTGGTCCCGTGCTTTTTCTTGTGACCCTGAACATAAGAATCTACAGACAGAGAAAATGTACAAAATCAATATTCAAAAAGGACGACACAGAAAATATCTATGTATCAGTTAATAACATATCGATAATAATATAATAACATATCAAAATCAGTTGTTACCATCAGCAACTACAGAATATTTTCACCATCCATCTTCAAATCCTCAAAAACAACAATACTTCCTCTTTTTACAGCTCCAACAGAATAACAGCTTCATGTTCGTATCATGTTTTACTCAGTGCCTCCAGCTGTGCCTGGACCCTGCCTTTCCACTGAAGTTAAACCTTACAACTACAACATGTAATTATCCGATTAGGACTATTACCAATGATCCTACTCAATCTCTAAGGATCAACAAGCAGTAGGAGCAGGGCCTGCGCTCACTGCTGCTTGGGCTCTACTCAAATATAGCCTTGAAATCTGAGAATACGACACAGACTCAACGTTTCCTTAACGGCCTCCAAAAATAAACACGTTGGCTTTTCATTAGTGTGGCTCCGACTCCGGAGCTGCTCAGTGAGGCCTCGAGTACAGCCCTCATTACCCGTGCTCCTGTGGCCTCTTTGTTCTCTGTGCGGCTCCCACCCTGACACTACAACAGGCAAACAAACAAAAACAAACAAAGCACTGTGCAGATAAAGTGTCTCTTCTCACCTTCCTCCTGGCTGGAGGCATCGGAGCAGTCTCCTTGGTACGCTTTTCCTGGCTGGCAGTTACCTAGTAAAACACAGTTTTTACATCACTCAAAGGAAGTGACGTTATTTCAACTCTGATAACGAAGAGTTCTATTCTGCATTTTACTAAACACCTAAACAATAAACTAAGAAACTGAGTTTGCCTTTTGAAGGTTGATTTGGAAGCCCATTGCTCCCATTCTGAGCTCTTACTGTATTACAGTGAGCCCAGCTCAGGTCAATGTTGTTCTTAAAGTTGCCCACACATGCGAAATCCATTTTTTACATTAATTTGACTCTCTGGTTCATGTTAGCACACTTCAGGTGCGTTAGAAGTGCACTTGCTATTTATTTTACATTTTGCTACTTATCCTGTCTAACAACGATTGTGTCGTAGCTCATTTGCTGCCTACAACCTAACAAAGAGGATTTCTTTGTTGACCTCTGTGTCTTGGGCTACTTTCATCCACAAGTCTTTCTCATCATGTTATCAATCCAAACATCCTGTGGAGTTCTAGACAGAGTTACATGTTCTTGGTGATGCTCTTTGAAGATAATTTCTAATATGCACTAACAACACTTTAGGGAGGTTTATTATTGAAGCTGACAGTGAAGACTGTGTTGTGTAACAATGAACAGTGAATGCATTCTGAAACCCATATGCGTTTGTGTTATCGCAGTGAGAAGATCAACAGAACAGCTTCAATGTTGCCCATCACAAGGCCTGACTTCAAAGGAAATACAAAAGAACACGCTCTCACAGAGGAAAAGGCGACATTTCAAAGTCCATCTAATTAAAACTTGGTCATTCGCACTAGTTTGAAACTCACATCTGCAGCAAGTAGGTTTAGAGGAGTAAGTGGAGTCACACTTGAAAAAGCTGCAGAGCCTTCTGGTCTGTCTGAAGGCTGGAGGAGCAGACAGGAACCTCTCCCTGAAAAACACACACACACACCTTTACAGGTCAAAGGGAAACTTCTCTCATGGTGCCCCCCACACACACACACATAAATAACAAATAATCCTAGATTTCTACTCACACAAGTAGAGATGAGACCTTAGACACAAAAATATAATGCTGCTGTGTTGTGGACTTAATTACTGTTGAAAAGCTTGAGCCCATCAGATACAGTAGGTTTCATTTTTCAGTTTCCATTTAAAGAAAACGAAACTAATACACAGTGTTGTGCTTCTATCTGAAGAAGTAGCTGGCTCAGAAGCAACCTCACTACACTACACAGTGAATGTATTCTAGATTTATAACATGCAAGAAATGACCCCGTGACAGACCTTGGCCTGCTTTCTGAACAAAAAAATAAATGACCACAGCCTGGACAGTGGTTTGTGCTCAGTCAGGGTTGCAGTTTAAGGTGCTCCTGTTTCACACAAAGGCCTGATAACTACAACAGTGTTGAGTTAAGAACAGTCCAAATTGCTGAGCTGCAGAAGTTAATCTATTAACAAAGCAGACTGTCACCATGAGAGTCCTCAATCCCAGCAGCCATTGTATGGAAAATAAGAATGATAAGTAAAGGACATACCACTGTAACCGCATGATTTTACATATCAGGAGTGTATCTGTCTTATTTTACCTGAGGCTGTTCTGCAGTTCCCTGCTCTCATACTGGTTCCCTTGGTTCAGAAGCCTCAGGATGCTCTTCACAAAGGGCTCAGTGCACTGGTCTTTAGGAAGCTAGAGAGAAAGAGAAAAGATACACATACATAAACATAAATAAACAGGTTTGACCTGACTTGGTGCTCAACTAGTTGATTCAGCTTCAGCTTGTTCTCAGTTATTATTAGACACGATCGTCAATAGGTTACTGATCAACCAACCAGTGTTTTTTATTGGCTGATACAAATTGAGCTTCATAAATAACGGAGGCAACTGTTAATGTAACGGCAACACACTAAACCTGAGCATTAATAGTTTTATAATATTTATAATTTCATATAATAATTTTAACTCAGTGTAAACAAAATGTAAATAAGGGGACCCCTCTACTTTCTAAACTAAGATAAATTCATAGGAGAAATGAAAGGCTGGTCAGTACCTTAAGAAGGAAGTTCTCCAGTTCCAGATGGGTTTTGGTCACACTGCTGGAAGAAGAATCTGACCACTTCACCTGAAACAACAGAGCAAAATCTCTATGATCTCATTGTTTCATAAGAAAACGCCGCCAATAGCCAAATCCTACAGAAATAGAGCTGTACAGGTACAAACACAAAAAAAGATTATACTTTTGGTGACTGGACAAACCTAGTAGATAGTAGTAGACAATACAAGCACAGGATGAGCAAAACAGAATACAAAAACAAGACAAATGTTGGGCTGTGCATAAAGGACATGTGCAGCTGTAGTGTTACCCACCTCAAAGTTGTATTCCTTGTCTATTCTGGTCTGAGTGATGCTCCTGAGAATAATCGCTTCTATATGCACTGCTGCAACAACAGACACCAGTTACAGAGTTTCAGCTATTGTCCAAAAAAATGACCAACACACTTGCTACGACCGAGTGGCTGCACAAACACTAAAATACTCTGTGTACATCAAATAGGACACTAATCTTTCCCTTTATCTGACCGATTTGACTCATTGTGTCAGGCACCTTCTCTTGGCGTTGCCCAGCGGCTGGAGCGTCGACTCTGGCAAGGAAGATGGGAAGCTGTACACTCTCCCAAACCCAGGGCTTGAGAAGGCAAGTATCCAGCCTTCTGACCCATCAGCTCCTGGGAAAGAAACAAAACACATCGAGTCACTTACCGGCACATGCCACAACACTGGACTCTATTTCAGTGAACAAAGTAGATCTAATAACCTCATGCATAATTACTGTATTTGTACACAAACCCAGTAAATACATTCACATAATATGTGCAACATCAGGGATTAAGAGAAAGCCAAACAACCTAACAATCAACGAGGATGGTGCAGAGCTGATGTCAGCCACTGTTTGCTGGTAACCATCATACGCTCCGTCTTGCACCACCTTGACAGAGCCACAGTCCAGAGGCAAGTGTGATTTCATTAAAAGCAGTGCATCTTCACCAGGCCAAGCCCCGACTCACCGACATCGACCTCATTGAGTCATCTAAAACAGACACGGCTCCGATGGGCGTTGTTTGACAGGAGTCCTCACTGGATTAAAGCTGCAATGCCTTAATGGGCGCTGAACAAGAATACGTGCTGTCGAACTGGAAACTGGTTTGATCTAAAATGTTTGTATGCAGGTGCAAAAACATTTTAACATAACCTGATTCCTTCTGGTTTTTTTTTTGTGAGACGTAAAGAGCCACATTCACATTTACAGTAGAAGCACAAGGTTTAAACAAGTTTTCTTTCTCAAGACGCCTTATAGTCAGGCTCTACGAGAGTGAATAGCAAATGTGACTTTTACATTAAAAAAACATACCCAAACAACCTGTCAATCAATTAAAAAACCTAGTCTTTATGGTCAGAAGCAACTAGTCCTATCAGTAAAAAACAACTGTCTCACTAACTCTGATCCTACAGCCAAGAAATCCCAGAAAGTTTCAGTTGCTGTACGCAGCAACTGAAACCTAACCTCAGCCAATCATGGACTTCTTTCTGGCTTCAGTAGCTGCAAACACTAAATCTGTATTTTATAATAAAGATTATATGTACGTAACAAACAAGACATGCTGTGAATTTCCCATTAGTTGTCACAACCTATTTCATTATGAAAGCAGACTCTTCCCTAATATTCGTCTAAAACGTTCCTACTGGTGCTACTGTTTGTTTACAATCTTTTTATCCTGTAGGTTTATATCATTTATTTTATTAGGTAGCAACTGATAAACAGTAAAATCATTGTTTCACTATAGTTGTATAATTGATTTAACTGTACTATTTAAATCATATTCTGTGCGTTATTTCCTATTATAATCGATCTAAAACCAATAACCAGGCTCTGTGGTTTTTACTTCACCTGTGTATTCATGTATGTATTCTGTGCAGACCATAAGATCTGCTGCTCAAGAGGTCTCTGCTCAACATCATTTAAATTATTAATGCTACTATTCAAACAAGAAAACAAACGAGCATTGAAGTCTGTGCGACATTAAGAAGCACCGCATCCTTAACGACAAACTCTCAAACTATCAGCGTCCACTTGTCACTAAATGAATTTGTGGCAACTAATGAAGACTCTGCTGCTACAGCGTAACAATGCATAGAAAGCTGTAAGTGGCAGATAAAGATAATCCACAGCAACATTGATGGACGTCTCCTATCGATAGCATTAGCATGTTATTAGCATCCACTAAGCTTGCTAATACGTTAATCGTGGAGTGTATTTATAGAGAAGGCGGTGGTCGACACAAAAACATAAAACTGCTATAACAGAGGTCATTAAGTTATAAAGTTAGTAAACAGCCGCCGTGATATGTGACACATAGCGTCACCGTTCGCAACCACCTGCTAAACTTTAGCAGCTGGCAGGTTAGCCACACGGTTAGCTTGTGTTAGCACGTCCCATTAGCTGCCCTGTCTGGGATGCTAGGAAAAGGACGTTTCCTGCCCAGCTACAAGTAACGCTGGTTGTTTTCTAGCTGTAGCTTTACTTAATTGTGTTTAAGACTCGTGTTAAAGCCGGTGAACCAAAGTTTGAAGTGTTAAACCTGCTTCGCTTTCAGCGGTTCATTACCGTAGTCTGGGCGTTTATTCTGAACTGACTTTGACGTCTCTCATCCTCCAAGGCGAGCTCGATCTTGTCGACCTGCTCTCGCAGCGTTTCCCGCTGGTGGAAATAGAAAGCGGGGTGCAGAGAGGCCATCGTGAAGAGCAGCGCCAACTGCTCCAGGGGTCCCGTCGCTGGTTCGCCGCCGGACACGCCGCACGTCTGCTCCGGGCGCCCGTACGCGCTCCCGTCATGACACGGCGGGTGGAACGGGTGGTGGTGAGGCTCCCTGAATGGGGGAAGGGGGTACTCGTAGTTTTTGTGGAACACAGCCGGGTCTACGTGTCTCAGTATCCGAAATACTATTCCAGCACATTCTCTGCTGTCAGATCCGAGGAGGGACAGGCAGACCAGGAGTTTGGACCGCACCACTGGGTCAATCACGTCCGTCAAAAGGCCCAGGTCGCTCGGGCTGTTCGCCCTAAACTCGAAGTCCCGTAAAACGTGGTAATCTTTCCGAGCGAGATCTTCTAAATAGGAGCCCAAAAAGCGGAGCTCCAGGGGCTGGCACATATGGAGCAGCCCGCACATGAACTCAATACGCTTGGCGGGGTTCAGGTGTAGGCCGAACCACTCGAACGCCGTCTCCTTGTCCAGTTGAGATGGACACACACCGGGTCGGGGAGACTCCGGTTCCAGCCTGTCGGACACCGAAGGGGACGCTGCCCTGGGAATATGCTCCGACCGCTCCACAGGCTCGTCCTCGGCTCCGTCCTCGCCCGCTTTCGTCGGTAGTTTCATATTTAGCATTATCAGCGCTGCGAGAGAGGCTTCAAAGTATGAATAACGGACTACTATTCATAATTGCTCACTAACACCGTCTAGCAATGCTGACTAGAGGCAAACAGCGGCTTGTTTTACAGTGTTTTCACTATTAACTATTCATCTGACGCGACGCTACTCGCTGCTGTGGCTTAGCTCTCCGTCTTCTTCTACGCCTTGTTCTCCAGCAGCAGGTAGTCAAGCGCCTCACCGCCACCGTGTGGCCGCTGGAGGACCTGCAACAGAAAACAACTATTCGTGGCTATTATTATCATTTAGCTTGGTCTCAATGTATTGGACTTTTTATATGTTTAAATATTTAGCTACTATAATATCTTTTGTCAGTAGCCTCTAAGCTACCAGAAATGATTCACTTCATACTATAGGTCTATATTTTGCCAACACCAAATAACTCTAAGGCTGCAATGTATAATGCACATTTATATGTTCATGCATTGTCAGATTTGTTGCTTGTTTCTGTTGCAAAACATCAATTCTCATTAAAGGTATATTCAACGACTAATGTGAGTAATACAGAAATATTTAGATGTGACTATACAGTGTGAAATCCAAATAGAAGTCATATCCCTATGACACACCAAAGCTATTCTACCTTGTATTTGAAATATTTCCGGTGTAATTACTGATGCATATACATATGTTTTGCCTTCTCCTTTCCTGTAAATAACACATTTTTTTCAACATTAGTATTAATAGATTCATCTGTGGGCAATGCTGCCATCTAGCGACAAGTATTTACTATTACAAATACACAAAATTGAACGGGTGAACGCTGCTCCCTGATGGAGCTTTACTAAGTCCCTCTGTGTTGGAAGGCTTATTTGCTTGTACCGAAAGGCATAGCCAACACACCCATTCATGCTAAGAAAGAGGAAATCAGAAACGTTTGGAGACATTAAAAACTAAACAGGTCATACTGCTGAGACAGTGCACATTTATATGAATAAGGTACAATACGGACATATCAGGAGTCTCGTTCTGCTGCCAGATGTCCAGACGCTGCATATTTGAACCAAATCATGACTTAGGCCTGTGTTGCAGGTGCCATTTCATACTTTGCCGCAGAGTTTCTTTAACCTGTAATTGAAGTAAACGTCAGCACAGCAGCTGTAGAAACACGTTCACCGCAGCTCTGCCCACGTTTACGGTGCAGTGCGGCTGACTGTGGCCCAACTCTTCACACACGGGTCCTCAGCTCCAGTGCTTTGCCATCATTAGCTGGTGTTCCACAACCTCCAAGACATGAGCCCGTTCATGCAATAAGCAATAAACTGAAGCAACATCTCTGCGTCTCCATGTCGTGAATGAACAGCAACAAACACCACTGCATGGGTCCACACAGCTGATGTGTTTGTGCATGTGTGTAAATCACACACACATGTCCACATTGGCCTCTGTAGTGTCAGATTCTGTGGTGAAGCTAGCCACAGTTTCTAAAGGCTGCCCCGACACTCCCACCACTCCCTGTACCAAGCAGGGGCAGGACTGCCACCACCGAGTCGGCTTCACTCTCCGGATTCCTCTGTGAGCTGAGCGGCCTTCATCACTTCCTCGCTGACGCCGACGGGGAAAGGTAAGAGCCTTGCTGCTGCATGTGAGCGTTGTCTGTGTCGCATTACAGCGTATGCTGCCATGTGTAGTTCACTAATCAACACCACACTGGTCGTTTTTAATTTGTGATTCATGCGTGTATTAACATATACAGCATCCAGGAAGGATTTTACTGAGCTTTTCCAAACTTGATGCTGCCAAGTTGTTTGCTTTGGACACAAGTGACCAGCTATCGAGACAATGAGAAGACGGGCTAAATATACAGCATAAGTGCAGAGATCGACCTCTGTCATTATGGGTCAGCGAGGTCCCTGCTGCTGTGCAGGCGCCAGCCTCTTCCCGTCGCTCCGTCTCTGAGCAGGTCACAGTTACTGTATGTTGTTGGTGAGTCCGTAGCCTCCTCGTTACTGCACTGAAGAGAAAGGCACCGATGGAGAATGTTATCTGGAGACTTTACATGACGGCTCTAATACTCAGGTCTCTTTAAACTAGTCTTTTAGTGCTTTTTGCTTCTATTCCTCAGTTGTTAGCAGACGAATAATACAGGGAATAATGTTTGAATCTAGTCAGTGGTGTTTGTGGTGATCTTTTGGTTTACAACCTTTTTACCATTGGTCCTATTGAAGTTTCACAACCAAATAATACTTGAGTCAACATTTGATGTGAGCGGACGGTTTCTCTGCATTAAACCATCATAGAAGACATGTTTGCATGAAGAAGACATAATTAAAAAATGATTTAATGTGATTTATGCTGCTCGGCTGTGATGATGACAAGTTAAGTGACTGATGAACCACCTGCTTGATGGGCGAAATCATTCATTCTTAAACTCTGTCATAGTTACGGACTTTATTATCAGTGATTTGACTTGAAATTCCACTCAAAACTATGCTCCGTGACTTATTTTAAGGGCCTCATCTATCATTCAGACAATGCATTTGTTAAATTCCATAACACAATATCAGAATATTTTCTGGAGGCAAAAAAAATTCAGCACGTTAACCCTGCGTGAGCATCGCGTTCAGCTGAGTCATTTGCAACGATCCCTCACAAACTCTGCGATGAGGAGTGAAGTGACTCTCACAGTAGTACAGTGCAGGTTGTGGTCCCGTATGTGAGCGATAGTCGCAGAGGCCACTGCGTCTAATGCTGATGTTTGAGGAGTGAACCGCTCCGACAGGAACTCCTCTCTGCAGCCGTCCGTGTCCTGGAACCGTGCAACATGTGCACACAAGGACCGTTCTGTGACGCCGGTTGATGTGGTCGCTCGACAGCAAACCGACCCCAGCGCTAAATATAGAGTCTGAGGAAGCAGGTCTAGTGGCCACCTACTGGATCTACGCTGTCTCTGTAATGACTAACGTGCTGTAAAATGAAAGAGTGAAGCTCTTATAGAAGGAATATATGTGAGGCTCCTTCTTTCAGAAGCATCAACGCTCTGTGCTGCTTTTAACCCGGACCTCAAGTTGGAGCGGCCTCGCTGCTTTGCCTGCTTCCGACAGACCCCACTTCCACTGCAGACGCGATGACTCGTCGCAGCAGAGGAAGCGTGGGTGTCGCTGCTATAAATACCGGCGG